>NC_141036.1:17347500-17655000 GCF_052040795.2 Danio rerio | reverse complement strand
GCAGCTCAAAGAGCCTAAACAAGAGGAAAAGCCCAAAAAAGGTATTGCATTTTAAAGGGAACCTATTATGCACTATTATACAAGATGTAAAATAAGTTGCTGATGTTTCTAGAGTGTTTATGTTAAGTTTTAGCTCAAAATACCACATTAATATTTTTTTTAGAACTCTTTGAAACTGCCCCTTTTATGCTGCGTTTACTCAAGATGCTGAAGAAGCGTCAAGCGTAAGTGATTTTACATGTTAAGTTAATCTAACGATGCGGATGGAAATCCTCTGGCACGATACGCGTGAATGACATGGAGCAAATGATGTGATTTATACGCATGAAGCGTTGCGAGTTGAGCGATTGGCGCACACATCGCAGGATTATGACGTAGCGCCTGTTGTTGGTCTCCCGGGGAAAAATCCTCCTGCCGACACCGACAATAGTTCATCAAACTGGGCTCAGCTCACTCAGAACCACCGCTGGAAGCTTCCATCGTCCAGGTACATTTTCTGGAGGAGTTGAAGAACTCGCAGAGCTGGGTGCACCACTGAATGGATTTAGTGGACGCAGACATGGCTCCAAACGAATTGACGCTGTTTTATTTTAGTTCTCCGAAAGCACAGAAACAGCAGTTTTCTCAATAAAATCCATGTTAGCCATTTAGCAATGAAGCTAGAGTCATTGGGCAGACAGAATCCCCCGCCCATGATGCTAATCCACGTCTGTTGTGAAGTGAATTTGATGAGCAAATGAAGCGAGTAAACTCAAAATGCTGAAATGAGTGAATATTGCCAGGACAGTCAACAGCTTTAGGCTTGATCCAAATTGTGCTGTATTGATGACTGTCCCTTTAAATTTAAATGGGATGGTGTTCCCAGCACTCTTTTCAAAAGAGGGTGGAGCTATAAACACCCATGTTTCACCGTAGTAGGAGATTAAAGGTGGACAGCTGCTTTTCTCTTGTGTCTGTTTAATCCATTGAGGGAGAGATTTGTCACTAATGGGAGGGAATTTCTCCCTATTGACAAGTGCAAAGCAAAAATGTCAATCAAAATGTTTTTGCAAGCTTTTTTATTAGGTCTTTAAGAATAGACTTAGTAATTTTTACTGTTGAGGCAGGCTATATTCACACACGGTTACCACACAACTGTGTTTAAACCCCTTATAAAGTGATTTTTTAAATATTAAAGGCTCCTTTTAAAATTGAAACTAATGGAATAATAGTGTCATTATACTCAAGTTTGCTAATCAATTTATGCATATTTCAGGTTTTTCTGATGAGAATAAAGAGTGGCTGAAACCTGCACAGAGGAAGCGAAAGATTGAACAATCTGAGGAAGATGAGGATAGTGACAGCCAATGGGAAGATGATGATGATGTCGATAATGAGCAGACATTTGATCACAAGGATATAAAGAATGAAGATGATGATGATGAAGATATGGTTGATGACTATGGTGCTGATGAAGGTGATGAAAAAGACAGTGATGGAGAAGAGGTATGTAATTTTTGTTTAAACCAGTGAAACTAATATTTGTATTGGGGGAAGTTTTGACATTGCCAGATGTCATTAACTGGTTCATATGAACTGAAGTGCTATAATATAGACTATTTTGAGGGATGTAAACAATAACAATAGCATTGAATCAATTTACATTATCATAATTTTCATTGCTTCCGAGAATTAAAAAAAAAAAATATATATATATATTGGGATAATCATATGGAAGGTGTTTTAATGTAAAGTTATCATTGAATTGGCTTAACAGTCAAAAAATAGTTGGATTATTATTTCTGTTTTAGTTGAAAACAAGCAGGAAGTTTTCATGAGACAATGACATCACCACATTGAAATAGTCTATGTAGTTTTTACACTGCCTTTATTTTCTTTTACTGCTACCACAAAATAAGGTTCAGAAAAAAGCTGTCTCCAACAGTAAAGCATGCTTGACTTAATTTTGCTTAGAGATTCACTGGAAGCTTTATCAGCAGCATATTGTTTTCTTTTCTTGGATTAGTATTTAATTGGGCTGTCAATATTTATTTTTTCACTAAAAAGAAAATGCTAAAAACCAATTGGTTGGTACTGTATAAATAAAAATATTCAACATTGAGGCAAGATATTCAGCTTATTACAACCTTTTACTTCCAATTGACATGTTATAATCTTCAAAAAAAAGACAAACTGAAAATATACAGTTTTCTGATGTGTTTTTTTCATTGACAGCTGCTGCCTATAGAAAAAGCTGCAAGAAAACAGAAAAAACAAACAAGCATGAAACCAGAAAGTGATGATGATGATGATGATGAGGAGGAGGAGGAGGATGACGATGATTACAAAGAAGAGGAAAAGGATGATAGTGAGGAGGAGGAAGAGGATACTGTTCAAGCAAATATTGATACCACAGAAAAATTCAAACTTCCTGGTGCTGCAGACAGAGCTAAGGAGGGTGAGGACAGCTTAAATATAATTATTAATACTCTTTTTGGTCTTTTGAATCTATCAGGTAATGTATCACCGCGTCAGTACACTGCTTCAGTCTTTCACTTTCAAACTTGTACTTAGTAATTTTAGTAAAAACCTCAGATACTGTTGATTGTGCACCTTTTTTACCGACCAACCTTCCGTGGAAAAAGTGATTGACAGGTGGTAATTTGTGTTCAACTTCTCTTTTTTTATTTATAATTTGTTTATGGATAAAACAAAGACCATGCAGGTCAGCTAGTTGAAACGGTAGGCTACAAATAATTTTTTATTTAATAATTATATAATTAATTCATAATAATTAATTCACCACAGCCTATGACGATGATGCCATCGTCCATTGTGATATTTCACATTAGATAACGCACAATGCCAAATTGGCATTTTCAAATAACTGCTCATGATGAGTAATGACTTGAGTCTTTATTGCTATTTACATTGAGTAGACAAAGAACTTTACTATAAAGCTGCTGCAACTGGTTTAAAATGAGTAGATTGTCCATGGCAGCAGTGTAAAAAAACCTGCTTTCCTGGTGGATAGATACAACTGTAAAATGCTCATTGGCACTTTTAAAAACTCTAGATTTGACCATGGTATTATAAAGTCTTTTCAGTGTGTAATATATATATATATATATATATATATATATATATATATATATATATATATATATATATATTGGTGAATATATGAATATACAGATATACCACCCAGCACTAATATTTAACCCGTTGCCCTAATTACTCATGCATGTAGGTCTTTTACCGATGGACCTGAAGACCATCCATCAGAGGATTAAAGATAATGTGGACGTACTGTCTAACTTCAATGAGAAGAGAGAAGAAGGCAAGGAGAGATCTGAGTATCTGTCTCTACTGTGTGCCGACCTCTGCACTTATTACAGCTACAACCAGTTCCTCATCAGCAAACTCATGGATCTTTTCTCTCTTTCTGAGGTTTGTGTTTGGATCTATACATAGTATGAAAGGTTTTGTAAAAAGTTAAATTGTTGAATTGTAAATGCTTCCTGTTTTAGCACCACCCACTTGCTTCCTCAAAAGGTGTGTGGCTATGCCAACAGGATAAAGAAAATGTCTGTCATAATCTGAAGTGGTGGATGGTCACACTTCCTCCACCTCTAAATGAATTGACAGTACATTTCTCTGATAATGATCATTTCAATGCTGTAATTATTAAAAATTGTTTTCATTTGTTAATTGCACTGCAATTTTAAATTTTAGCTGATTGATTTTCTTGAGGCCAATGAAGTTCATAGGCCGGTCACCATCAGAACCAACACCCTAAAAACCAGGAGGAGAGACCTGGCTCAGGTTTGAAACTTATCTTTATTTATTTTTTTAACAAAACGTTGTAATGTTTTGAAAGAAAGAGGTACTTTTTATACTGTTTTGTTGTCGATGCTAAGTAAATGTTATTAAATGTGGATCAAAAAGTTGCATGATAAATGTTAAACTGTTTTCTGATTGCTCTAGGATAGACTGGATAGACAGTCAGTCAGTCAGCATGTAACCTTAGGCCCTACTCGCACTATGTACAGTTGCCTCGAACCGGGCCAAAGCACGCTTTTACCCCCTCATGCTCCCCCGACGGCCCGCACTTACTTTACAATCGGGCCTGGGCATGCTTATGTCATCGGTGCTGCGCTAATTAGTAAGCGCTTTCGCTCAGCACAGCGGAGATTGTGACATGCACTGTGGTGACATGCAGTCAAATATTTTGCCAAACAGATCAGCCACTATTGGCGCTCATAAACAATCATAAAGCCATCTTGCTGCTGGAATGAGGAGGTTTGCTGAAGGTGCGCAGCTGTCGTGCAGTGAGGGTTTTACGTATTTAATAAACTACGGCAGTTTGCGTTCATTGAACCCTGAGATTGATTAAGAAATCCATATGAAACAGACCCTTAAAAGTCACGTCTTGCTTTCAGTTTCGGGCTTGAGCCACTGTCCCTCTGCCCTCATTGGATGAGATGCCCCTCTCAGGAAGCACTTACTCTTCACTTTGCAATCGCGTTGAGCACCTGCCCCTGTAAGTGTCTGTGCTCCCTGCACGGGCCTGACACAGACAAACAGACTCACACACACACACAACGCGCCCTTTATGTTTAACACGCATGATTGCATCATCAAATTTCACAAGGATTCTGACACAGCAACGTGAAGCATACACTTTCGTTGCGTTTAAGGAGGAAACACAACAAAATTGATGAAATATTGGAAGGGTGCATGCTGAAAGGCAAGAGGATGCGCTATCTTTGACAGCTCGCGACTTCATCAGTTTTTTAATTACCTTAATGGACCACCGAGTCACGAAATGCTGAGGTTTTTCTTTCCCTTGGCCATGCGGTATCAAATTCCTATAAAACAAAAGTCGAAGTTAAAATGAAACATCCGAAATTGAATGAAATTCTGGAGAGCCTGGTGATGCGAGATTAATGGTTTCATACTAAAACTTGTCTCCAAAAAGTGCTTCCTTGGTCTTATTCATATTTATTTGCATGTTGAACACCCCTTCACTACAACTCCCTCCACCTGCAACTGCGTCAATTGTTAATTTTTTTTTTTTTTTAACGCATGAAAAATTTAAAATGAATCGCATGCATTAACATACTTATTTTGGCAGCACTATTTATTTTTATTTTAAAGGTGCCTTATAGAGAAAATCTGGGCATAGTTAAATAATAACAGTTCAGTGCCTGGAAATGTCCATATCGTGAGCCTCAAATACCATTGTTTCCTTTTTCTGATGTAAATTACGCTAGTATAAAACCTGGTGGAATACTGGCCAAACAGAACGCGGTACGAACTGTATTGTTTGCTATTTATTAGCTTACCCTTGAGATTTACATGTTCTTTACATTCTTTGTTAGCCAGAACTTTGGCCACTTTTAATGGTCAAGGATCTCCTACTTTGTTATTTGACTGACAGGTTAACCAACCAATCACATTTTGCTTTGTGCCACGCGCACGCCAGGTTTGTGGATGTGAAAATGTCCTCAGAATATCATCATTAAAAAAAAAACATATTGCAAAGCATTAGTTTAATACATTGTAGATTAGATTTTGTAATGTAGGGACTGCACTGAAAACCAAATGCAAACTTGTAGTTGATTGTGGAAAGGAGTTTTAGCTGAATGAATGAGTTGAAAATCCAGCTTATGTCACTAGAGAGAATATTATCATTTTTACAAGGTCAGGTTGACGTGAAAATAATTTGCTGAAGTATAGATACTTCCTGTTTTAGTACCACTCATCTGCTTTTTCACAAGGTGTGTGGCTATGCTAACAGGATAAAGGAACTCTGTCAAGATCTGAAGAGGTGGTTGGCTACACCCCCTCCACTTCTATATGAATTGGCAGTACATTTATGTCAGAAGAACATTTTGTCATTAATTACTCACTCGCCCTCATGCAATTCTAAACCCTGAAGGCTTTTGTTCATTTTTTAGGACACAAATTAAAATATTTTTTGATATTCAAAATCTCCAAAGATGGCAATGGTCAAGCTCAAAGCCTCAAAGTAGCTAGAACAACATCAAAACAGTCCATGTTTTTTCAGTGGTTCAGCTATAATTTAAAGGGGTGGTCCAGAATGTAATTTTAAGACTTGGTTGTGTTAAGATGCAAAGCAATGTGTGCTCATGTTTCACTTGAAGGAAATTGCGTTATTTTTTCATAAATCTTACTTTGATTATATACAGCTACTCGCCTAACAAGAAAACGACTAATATTCCTTGTTCCTCTAAAAGGCCCCCTCAAGTGACTATGAATGGTCATATGTCATAATGTGCTGTGATTCGCGAATCGGCTTTACATCATACCCGTACAAGCATGCGTTTTTTGTGTAAACAGTCAACCTCATCCCTGCTCTTTAAAATAAAATCTGACAAATGTCTTTAATGAGTGAAAATGGGGTGAGGTTCCTCTTAAAGAGACTGTGTGTGTGTTAATGTGTGTGCTTGTGTATACTATGAACTATCTGTAACACGAGAAGCGCATATACGCGGGACTGATATTTATCTTTCTTTTTTTCTGATGCTCGGATTAAGTTATTTTCTGTAATTTACATTGACACTGTCAGGAGAATAAAGCAAAAGATGTGGGATGCGACCTGTGTAAGCCTTGATTTCATTTTTCTGCTGCTACATGAGTTAGTCGAGCTCTGCAGTATTTTTTTAACTCAACACGTTACACGCCGTCTTTCACATATATCTGGAATATTCCTGTGTAAGTAACATGAATTGTTCACATGTCTTTTGCAAATTTATTATCTAAGATGTAAAATGCATGGAAAAGCTGCCTATAGAGAAACACTACAGTCGCACACACACAGAGAGAGGCTGCATTTGCTGGTGAAGTGTGTGTGTGTGTTTCAGCGGTTCATAAATATTAATTCGTAGCTAAATCGTTAGCGGTGGCTAACAGCATTTCCCGTTGTTTACATCTTTGCTACAACATATCATTAAGACTAGACACTGTACATGTAATGATCAATTTTAACAAATAAAATCACTTACAGGTCGTGCCTCAAGAGTTCACAGCGTCTGCTTGTTGTAGCTGCTCCATCTTTAAGGAGATATTAACCGAATCCAGCACTGAACTGGGAGAGATTCTGGAAGCTGTGTTTTTTTTAATCATGCTTGCTATGTATTTTATAATTCTCTGGAACATAATTAATATTGAACTTTACGCACTTCTGTCTTTGTCGTTACAACGCCTCTGGCCACGGCCCTTAGCTGCGCAGTGTGCGCGCGGTAAAAGTACGCTTGTGATCTCACAAGACCCGGTAGTATTTTTTTGTAGTTCCCAAAATTCGTACAATGTAGGCTTTGCTAAGCTAACTCTGTAAAAACTAAGGTCTCCCTTTGCATTGAACTTTGAGCATTTTACATTCAGAGATGCTGTTTATGTTCACACAGCTACATTACACACCATGAGAGCACTTTGTAAGTGCTTTATTAAGCCATTTTGTCTCTTTAGCATCAAGTTTTCATGAGAGCATTATGACACATGAAATAAAAGTTTTTATGAAATAAGTCACATTAAATAGTTTGACAATGTTCTTGGTACCTTTCTGGGCTTTTAACATATAAAGGGTCAAAGAGCTCTCAGATTTAATCAAAAACATGTTAGTTTGTGTTTAGAAGACTTAAAATTGTTAGTGCTTTGTAAAGACTGACTCCTGTTGTGATTTTGGCCATGAATTGGTTGTCTGAAACACATTTTCTAAATCCAGAAAGATTCCTATATTCCTCGGCTAAAATTGTTTAAATAGCCAATTAATGGCCATTGCGATCAAATTTTTCCTCTTTTGGAATTCTTGAAGTGTCTGAAGATATCCGAAAATTTCCTGCTGTCTGACCTATGACTATTGTCAAACTACGAACCAATTGACGTGGTTAAACTGAAGATACAATCAATATGACTAATTCTGGGAAACAATATTGTTTTGTTTTTTTAAACAATGTTTAAATGTTGCTAAAAGATAGACACTTAACAAGTGTCTTGTTTTACAAGTTTTCAAAACGTAACACCTGTAACAGATATTATTACTGTGCAAAAATGGTCAAAGTGGTTATACAGATGTCAGTCTGGTTCACAGATATCTTGTGTAATCTAATGGTTCATTCATACCATAGGCTCTGATTAACAGAGGAGTAAACCTGGATCCATTGGGGAAATGGTCAAAAGTGGGGCTGGTTATCTATGACTCCTCTGTTCCCATAGGTCAGTTTCAAAATAAGATTTTTTCATTGTTCTTTATTTCTGGTGACCGTAAGCTCAAATGTCAATAATAATCGTTTGTTTTTTTATACAGGAGCAACTCCTGAATATTTGGCAGGCCATTACATGTTACAAGGCGCATCTTCTTTTTTGCCTGTAATGGCTCTGTCTCCCCAGGAGGGGGAGTCCGTGTTGGATATGAGCGCCGCTCCTGGAGGCAAGACCACTTATATGGGTGAGCATATGCTTCTCTACGGCAGTCAGACCAACTGCTGTGTTTTTGTAAAGTGGCTAATCTCTTTTTTATTGGCACAGCTGACACACGAGAATAAAAGCAATGTGAAAAGATGCACTATTATCTTTCTACAGCAACAATTGAAGTGTCAGAATAGGTTTTTAGAGTTTGTGTATAATATGTCTGGTGCAGCTCAGCTCATGAGGAATACTGGCATGATCGTGGCTAATGACGCAAATGTAGACAGACTGAAGAGTGTGGTGGGAAACATCCATCGCCTCGGTGTCACCAACGCTGTCATATGCAACTATGACGGCAGACAGTTCCCAAAGGTCAGCACTATTTTTTTTTTTTCTTCAATCCTATTTGGTCATGCAATATTTCACACTCGGTAGACCTTTTTGTTTTTTACTGTTCTGTTTTTGCTACATTTAGAATTATACATGCATTTCTGTTGGCTTAATGTGGTTAGTTGTTGTTATATCGTCACCTTAGAATTATAAGGTTCTATCTGACATTTTTGTCAAAATTGAGTTATTCACATATTCTTTTTAAATGGCAACTTATTTACATTATGGGATGTGTTTTTATATGTTGTTTACATTTTAAGGCTTTTTATTTAAAAAACAAAAAAGGTGTATCTACAAAGTTGAACTTTAGTTTGGCTCTATAAGGTTTTATCTGTGAGCCAATCAGCATTTTTAATGTATGCACGAGGACCAATTAGGATTAGCTTTGTTTGTCATTTCGCCGGACTGCTCCATTGACAGCAGGAAACACCAGAAAGACAAAATCACACAAAATCAGAGTCGACTAAATAATGCCACACCACACAGAATTGAAATGTGTGTAAATGTAATGATTTAGAAGCATTTCTTGACACTGAGATTCATTCATTCATTTTCTTTTCGACTTAGTCCCTTTATTAATCTTGGGTCGCCACAGCGGAATGAACCGCCAACCTATCCAGTATATGTTTTACACAGCGAATGCCCTTCCAGCTGCAACCCAACACTGGGAAACACCTATACACACTCAATTACACACACTAGTTCCAATTTTAGCTTATCCAATTCATCTGTACTGCATGTCTTTTGACTTGTGGGGGAAACCAGAGCACCCAGAGGAAACCCACGCAAACATGGGGAGAACATGCAAACTCCACACAAAAATGCCAACAGACCCAGCCAAGGCTCGAACCAGCGACCTTCTTGATGTGAGGCAATCGTGCTACCCACTGTGCCAACGCGTCGCAAACATTGAGATGAAATGCTCAATTTTATATTGTGGAAAAATAAATTAATATTTAAAAAATTGTATATTAAATGTAAAATATTTTTATTTGTGTATATATAGTCAGTGAAACACTTTTCAGTGTTTATTAAACTCATTTGCTCATAGTCTGTTTCTTTTAAAGTCTATACGTTTAATATTAAGCCTTGAAGGGCAAATACTTAATTTATTTCATGGGGCATATAATTCAATAAATATAATTTAATAATTTATTTAAAGCATAAAATTTTATAAATATGAACATAATAATTAGATGTAATTAACAGCTGCACTGGAAAAAAAATAGTACAGCCTTGTATGCTTAATTTTAAAAGAAAAAATATTTATCCTAAAACATGAAATAAATGTTACAGAAAGCAAAATTTTTACTTTCTCAAGCATCAACATGTTGTTACAACACTAAACTTTGTATATTTTTATTGTATTTCTTGATAAGAAATGCTTCAATGAATGATCTGCCAGATAGAACCTTATAATTCCAAGCGGAAAATGACTTTTCAGAATGAGAAGGTTCTATCTGCATTTAGCGTGGTTTATTTACTCCAATTTGTAAATGTAAGAGAACTTTGATAATTTACATTAAGAGAACCCTTAGGGTCTCTGCCATGTTAATGTATGAAAAAGATCTGTTACACACATGTTGTTTGCTATATAGAATGCAAAAACTTTGAAGCTCAATATCTCAAAATCATTCAGAACGCAGATAAAACCTTATAATTCTAAGGTGACGATATGTGTCTTTTCTGAGGTGTTTTGTGTTGAATTGTAGGTAATGGGAGGATTCGACAGAGTGCTTTTGGATGCTCCTTGCTCAGGTACAGGAGTCATTTCCAAAGATCCAGCAGTGAAAACCGGCAAGGTAATTCTGTTCTGAAAACCAACTGTTTGTGTCCTTTTAATTTTGGGGTATTTGATCTTAAGGTTTTTGACCACATGCTTCAGTCTTTATTCTGAAGACTGTTGCAATTTTTATTTAAAGTTCTAAAATGTCTTTGTTTTCTTTTCTCAGGATGAGGCTGATATTCTTCGTTCAGCTCATTTGCAGAAGGAGCTCATTCTGTCTGCTATCGACTCTGTCAATGCTGACTCTCAGACTGGTGGTTACCTTGTTTACTGCACATGCTCTATTATGGTGAGTTTTTAATCTCAAACTCAGACTAGTTAAATTAAGCCTGGTTTATAATCGACGCGTCCGCTAGTTTTCTTGAGTGTGCGTGGCGAATGTGACATCTTCTATGTGTTTGCGGAGGTTCGCTTTGGGTGCACGCGATATTATTTCAGCTGGAGGAGCGCATGATCTTTTATGAGACTCGAGCAAAGTTTACTCTGTTTACTCTGTACAAAACTATAATTAAGGAACAAATTCTTTCTTTGATAACCGAAAAGGAATATTTTAACCTATTGGTTTAAAATATACGTATACCCTGTTTTACTACGGTTTAAACTGATAATGGTCAGGAATGTTGGACCATTATTGCCTTCTTAGCATAATTATAGGACAGAAACTAGCCAAACAGTAATGTGTGAATTGTTTAGTGAGCTAAATCTGTATTTTTAGTATGTATACTTTTATTTTGCTTTTATTCTTGCCATAATAAATATATATATATATATTTGTAGAGCACCCATTTTCTGTTGTCAATGATATTTTAATAAACTTTAATTGGTAAAACATGCATCAAAGTTTGATTAAAAAAAACTTGTATGATTCAAAAAATCCTAATAATCACTTAAATAATTTATAAAAAGAATAAGTTTAAAAATGTTGAATATTAATGATATGACAGTTTCAGAAACTTTCTACTTTTCTGTTTATCCGTCTGATTTTACAGTCAGTTTCTTTTGACCTCCCCCTGTCGTTTTAAAGAATATCACAATGGCGAACACAAGACTATTATTGTTGTTAAATATTGTTAAATTATTGTTAAATCTCAAACATATGGTAAAACAACAGTAATAATATTAGGCCTGTGTGGAGGTCTACTGTAGCGTAAAATACTGTATGTTAAAATTTTGTATAGACTTGGAATAGTTGACTTGAACAGACTCAAATTGTTCTGGTTATTAATGCACAGTACAGTTATTATACCAGAATATAACTATCGCGCACACGCCCCTACTCGGATACGTCGCTCACTCAACCCCCAAAATCAACTCTGTATCCGCCGGAAAAAACTTTTCCCAACTTGGGATGTCTGTGTTTGTGGCACATTAGTATGCATGAGCGGACCAACTTTTCAAGATGGGTGGTGACCATGGTGGCCATTTTGAAGTCGGCCATTTTAGATCCAACTTTTGTTTTTTCAATAGGAAGAGGGTCATGTGTCGCATCAAACCTATTGGGAATTTCACACGGAAAACAATGGCGTGCTTGATTTTAACAACTTTATTCTTTCATGAGTTATTTACAAGTTTCTGACCATTTATAAAATGTGTTCAATGTGCTGCCCATTGTGTTGGATTGTCAGTGTAACCCTCTTCTTCCACCCTTCACACACTGATAGCAACAGAAGAAATTCCAGCACAGGCTTCCAGTATCCGTAGTTTTAGGTGCTGCACATTTTGTATCTTCACATTTCATACTTCACTATTCATAGCCTATGCAGGTTATGTTCATTAAAGTAGACCTCAATTGTGTCTTCTCGGTAGTAAACAAACAATGTGTCAGCTCACGTGTGATTTTTGCGGCCACAAATGCATCATTACATTAAGCCAGAAATGTACATTTTGAGGTGAATTATTCCTTAAATACAGTATGTGACTGTATTTGGAGGTACGCATTTGAAACAATGTGAAGACTTGTGCGACTGCCTTTATTCTTCTCCCGAACTTGAAAAATAATTGTCAAGTCAATTAAATGCATCCTTCATGAAAGGATTATTTTCTTGAAATAAATTACTACAGACACAAGACAGTGTTGCATCCAGGACACTTCTTATGATTCCCCAAATTACTCAATGTTCTCATCTCACATTATATGTCTCAGAGGAGATGACAAACCATTTAGGCTTGACCGGAACAAATGACCAATTCCTTCAAGGTCAGTGATCATAATGCTTGAGATATCATATCCTGGGCTCAAGTTCCCACAATACATTTTTTTGGCCTGGAAATAATGAACACTTCATGGCCTCAAAGTTTTACAGTCTAAAAATTGTATACAAATCTTAGTTTCAAAACAATAAAGAAGCAACCTGTGAACTAAATCTGAGTTGATGGTGAAAGCCTTTTAAGTTTCTGTCTGATTGTGGACTAAAGCAGATATTGCAACATTTTAGAGGAAAAGTGAAACAGGTAGATGTAAAATGTATTAATCTATATTTTAAAAGCTAAAGTATGTCTGCTGAAATATGGCAATTTTCTGTCCATTTGGTATGAGATTTGATTTGTCTCTATAGGTGGAAGAGAATGAGTGGGTGGTAGATTATGCTCTGAAGAAGAGAAATGTTAAGCTTGTCCCCACTGGATTGGACTTTGGCAAAGAAGGATTTACCAGGTAATGAGATCTTATTTGAAATTCATCGACAGTAATAAAGGTTATAGTCCTAGAAATTAAGTTCAAGTGTGTTTGCCAGAGAAATTATAAAGTGCATTTTGAAAATCTTGATCTCTTCTCTGTAGATTCAAAGAGAAACGTTTCCATCCTTCTCTTAAACTGTCTCGACGATTCTACCCCCACTCTCACAACATGGATGGGTTTTTTGTGGCCAAGCTAAAGAAGCTGTCTAACACCATCCCTACTGCTCCAAAAGAAACAGGTGTGTGCTTATTTCAAAAGATTTTATCCACAAATTTGTATTGTATTTTACTTTAATTTTTCAAACATATTCCTTAGAAAATCAAGAAGAATCACTTGTAATGGAGACTGCAGCTTCATCAGAGATGAAAGAACAGAAGCCTGCTTCAACTCCAGAAAAAAGCAGCTTTGAAAAGAAACAGAAATTGAATCCTCAAACATCCAAGCCACTCATCGTTAAAAAGAAAGCTGAGAATAAAAAAACTGGCCCCAAAAAAGCCAAAATTGCCAAGCTGGATAGTGAAGCTGCAAAAAAGTTTGAGAAACCTAGCAAAAAACAGAAGGGAAAGCAAATGAATGGAAATCCAACAACAGAGGGGATAAAGGAGAAGAAAGAGGGCAGTCCATTCAAGAAGAAAGAAAACAAAACCAAAAAGAAGAACCTGCTGAAGAAAAAGAAGAACAGAATGGGGAAAAACAAATTTAAGAAGTTAAAAAGTATGCTTGGACAGCAAGAAAGTGGCCAGTGAACTTTAGTCATCTGACAGTAAATTGACATGGACCTATATGCTCAGGACTGGGATCTGTCAGTGGTTTGACCCAAGACAGTAAGTTAAACCAGTCCCAGCTTGCTGTTGGGGACTCAAAGATCATTCTTTAGTAACTTACACAGTGAATTTGTGTATTTATACTGCTTTTCAAGACTGTCAACCTTACTGATTCACCAAGAAGGTTACTTCAACCTTCTTGTGATATAAATGTCATAAATGTAAATGTCATTGTCTGCTTTTGATTTGTAAACGAAGAAACATTTAACAGAAATGCTGCAAAGAATGTGATATGCCAGTTTTTTTCATCACACTTATTAAAAAAAAGTAAAAAATATATAGTTCATTGGCTTCCTCTGAGAGACTGAAATAGTTTTTTGCCTTTTTAATCTGACTCTTATTTTCAGCCTTTGAGGACATCACCTCAGAAGTCGGATCACAAACTATTGAGGTAGAAGTGAAATTTTTCTTTCAGACCGAGTTCATCATGAGTGCTGTTCAGCAAAACCTTTTGACTTCTCTTTTCACATCATTTGGCTCCCGCTGCAGAACATTTGTCAGTGTGCAAAAAGTTTTCTTCAGGTTCAAATGGCTAAAACGCTCTGTGGATGAACTTCAGCTATATGCTATCTTTCTTCCTACCCTTTTGGCCAGATGCCCACGTAACCATAGTAACCCGCATATCGTATTGTGTGCGGCGAAGCCCTGAGCTCATACCCTCTGAACTGTGATACTTTCTCTGTGCTTTGTATGGAATCCTTCTGTCTCCACAAAAGATGGCCCAAAACGCCATAATTATCGCTGCTTGTTCCTCCCAAAGCTGTTAAATCTGTTGAAATGTAGTGCATGTGTAGGCAAAGCGTTTATTTTAATCACACTGCAGTGATTACATGCAAGGAGATAATTTAAGGTTGTGCCTGAAGGGTAAATGAAGCCATTGAGCAGGCCTGTGGGTAAAACGCATTAGATCAGAGTAGTTTGGCACCCAGTTGATTAAGTGGTATTGTAGAAGGGTAATTATCATTCACCTGCACATATGATTGCAGGGATGGAGTGTCCAGTCTGTGTTTAACAAGAACTACCTCTTCTGTTTTGTACTGTACTGATTAGCATTTAACTAATCTATGCTAAAGTAATTTAATTTATTTAATGGTGCTTGCCAAGTAACGCATTTTGTACTAAGTTTTTATAAAGTTCAATTAAAAAAAATTTTAAGACTAAAAATTTATCAAAGTTTGTGAAGTGATTAAAATCTACCTGTAGTTGTTGAGGCTTTAAAATAAGTTTAGATTATTACGATTAACAAGCAGAGCTGTTTGTCAATGGATGTCTTGCTGGGTATTCACCATGGATGCTAGTTAAGATAGTTTTACAAAAATAGATCATCACTTGATTGTCTCAAACTCAATTCCTGGAGGACCATAGCTCTGCGCGGTTTAGCTTTAGCCACCTCCAACTCACACCTGCTTAAAAGTCTCTAGATTAGTTGGATCAGCTGTGTTTGATTAGGGTTGGACCAAAACTGCAGAGCTGCAGCCCTCCAGAAGTAGAGTTTGCGACAAGTTTTATTGGATAAGGTATTACTTCCACATAGATTTTTAATTACTCCTGCGATGAACAATACTATGTCATAAGCCTATACTATGTCATAAGCGTTTCCGGTCTGACGCATTCATGTGCTTATGAATGGTAGTCTATGGGGAGAAAATTCCAGTGTGACTGCAGCTTAATGCTAATAGGTAATATATGTAACAGTAGCTATGTTTCCATTCAAAACTTTGTGTGATCCTGAAATATGGCATGAAAGACGTGCTAATAAAGCAGCGTTACCATCCAACAAGTCAAAGTCACAAGTCACTTCCTGAATAACTGGTGCCAAATATCAGCAGTAAAAATTAAATTTTCGGCGGTAGAATAAGCTGCGTGAATATTTTCTTCATTTAATAAATCACTTGCACCTCAAAAGACAAATGCCGACACGCAATGAATGCGCGGTGGCGTTTTAAGGCGTCAGACTCGGAGCACAGACACTCTTGTCAGTTCTGTAGGTAATAAATATTTTAATAACTTTATTACTGAAATGTTTAAGGTGTTTTAGAATGACCAAAACAACATTTCAGATTTTTTTACAGTGTGCTCAGCCGGCTGGTTTGTCCATTCACACACATTTTCATCATCACATGATCTCTTAACAAAATAAAATGACTTTTTTTTTAAATGCGCATACTGGAATTTTTTTGGTAAAAGTGTTGTCTTTGTAGTTTATGCGCAACTTATAGAATACAAAGTTTATCCTACTCATTTATGCGCATATGTTTTTTGTTACATTAGATGGATGGAAACGTAGCTAGTGACATGGCAAATGCACACTCTGATTGCATTCATATTACACACATTTACAGCATATACTTTTTAAACAGTTGTGCAATAAATTCTATTATTAGATAGGATGAGATATTTAAAGATAATATTGGGCATGTTCTCCCTGCACTCGTTTGGGTCTCCTCTGGGTGCTTCAATTGCTAAAAAAGTCCAAAAGTCCAAAGACATGCGGTACAGGAGAATTAGGTAGGCTAAATTGTCTCTAGTGAATGAGTGTGTATGGATGCATTTGACTGCTTTTCTAACTATTTATGCTCATTTAGGACTAAATAACTTTTGTTTGGAAAAAACACTCACCAAGATCAACATCTTTTGATATTAAAGAGCCCATATTATGGGTTTTTGAAAATTCCCCTCCATGTAGTGTGTAACACAGCTCTAAGTGAAGTGAAGTATCCTGCTATGGCTTAAATCTGTAAGAATACAGTGTTTAAAACGGTTGATTCATCTATAAAAGAGTCGACTCATAGTGCTTCAAACGAGTCGCCTTGATACCGAGTCATTAGGTGTTTCGCCATGACGTACGAACGAAACCAAGTTATTCACATGCACGAGCAAACCCGGGAGATTTCAAACCTGAGGCCCCGCCCTCTGACGCAGAAACCCAAACACACACACACACACACCCACAAACACATGCACACAAACATGCCGGTCGATTGAAGTCACACTGCAGATGGATATTATCGAGGGTCTACCCAAAGATGAAACATCAGCATTATAACCAAGCAGTTGGAAACTACTGGAAAATACAAGCTACAAATACTTCATCTGCGTTTGTTAAAGTAAGGATCAGTAAAGAGTAAGTTAACTTACTGATGGACGTCAGGATGGGTTTCTTCCTCCATTTCTCAAGTGTAAGTACTTGCGATTAAAGTTGTTGCCTCGTTGACTCTAGCTTGCAAATGTATTTAGTTGTGATTTGTTACTTGTAACCGAGTGTACTGTATCAGGTTAACTGGCTGTATTCTCTTATCGCGTGCATAGTCACGTTAAAAACGCGACGCGTGCTGCTTTGTTTATGGAGCTCCGTAGTAGAGGTCTGCATTCCCGCGGCTGTCCCCACGCCTGATTTCTGCGGCGAGGGAATAAATTTCCGACTAAATCGCGGGAGCGGTCGGTAATGGGTTTAATTTATGATGGGAGCGGGCTGTCTAGCAATATCATGGATATTGCTATGTGAATGAGACAGAGAGAGAGCTTTGCCTGTGTGTCTGCTTGGTGCTTATTTGCCACCCTTCAGAGCAAGACTTAAATTACGAGAGAAATTCAGGAAAATACCTTTACGGGATCATAGCGGGACAGAACTGTAAAATAGTGGAGAATCCCCGGTAAAACGGGAGGTTTGACAGGTATGATAGACTATAGTTCTCCCCAGCCACGTGCCTGTCAGATTGTGCCCTAATCTCTGCTTAATTATGCAGACTTTTATATAACTTAATAAATTAAACAGATGAAAATAATAATCATGCCCCTCACAGTTGTCATGACGGGTAATATTAGCTATATGCACCAAACTATATTTTGTACCAGGCTGTAAACATGTTTTGATCAGCTGTAAAACGGGCCAATTTAGCATTGCAATCAGTAAACATATGGGGCCTCATGTACAAAGACTTGCGTTGAGTTCATACTAAAACATTGTGTACTCCCAAAACTAAATGTGCATATGCAGTAAAAAATTCAGATATATGAAACAGTACATAAGAGGAATCCCACGCTTATTCTCTTTGTACATCCAAATTAATGTAAAACTGAGCACACATGCACGAGCGTAAAACCCCTCCCTGCCTTCTCCCCTTAATAAATATGGTAATGACTCTACTTTGGCAAAAGCAAGCAAAAAGAGAAACTTTGAACAGAATGTAAATTGGAGGTCTTCCTATCGGAGGTAGACCGGAGAAAAACAGTGTTTTTTGCAAGTTTGTCCTCAATTTTTTTCTGTTTGCTATTAATTCTTGAGTGGGAGAGTTTAGCTGACTCAGTTCACACAGGGGGATCTGAACATAAATAAAAAAAAGAAATTGTCTGATGTACAGGTGTAAAATTTTGTAGTGTCTATTTAGGGTAATTGCAAATAGCACACCTCGTTGGAATGAGCTAGTTGAGTGATTCCCATTCATCACCGTTTGATTGACAGAGAAAACAAACCTAAAGAGAGCAGCAAACAGCAGCGTGAGTGGCATAGCTCGTAAAGCGCATGGCAACATGTTTTGACATGACTGATCATGAACCCGGTTCCAAACCAGAGTCTAAGGAACTCATTCTTCTTTTTTCCCTCAATTACATATCAGATTTTGCCTACTCTTCATCACAAGGAAGACAAGTAGGAATCATTAATAAGTGTGTATTATGTTAAGCGCATTAATAAGTGTGTATTGTGTTAAGCGCATTTGAGCATCACATATTATTTGCACATTTATTGAATGGAAATGTTTCCAATTTGCGTATGCAAATCAATCTTCAGATGGCACCTTTATAGCAATGTGCATACAGTCGATTGCATTGGGGAAAATCTTGCGCTTTAATGTTTGGCTGGTCAACTGCATTGTATGGAAACCTTATATACCTGCTAGACATGCGGATGATCCTGTCCCATACGGCTGCCATTGCACGGCTGAAAGATGCTTTGTTGTGTGCAATTTAACATAATTGCTTCAGGAGTCGCCAATGGAAATAAAGCAAACACACACAAGAAATGCAAGTACGCCAGACATGAAGTTGGCCTGGACCAGCGCACGTTCATTTCATCGTTAGTAAATCCAAATGTGAGCGTGAAATCTGGCATACGCAAAGTTTTTGTGCATATGCAGCTTTGATGCATGAGGCCCCTGGAGTTCCTGGAGCCAGCCCTCAAAGGTGAGTCGATGAATTGGAGTTTCAGTTACTTCTGTATTGGCTTCACGAGGGAGAGCGGGAGGTTGTCACTTGGTTATAACAATAAGGCCCAATCCCAAATCTATTTTAGTACCCCTTCCCCTTGGCCCTTACATCCGAGGGTTAAAGAGAAGGGCTTCAAAATTTATCATTATAATTGGGACAGCACCTGCACACGTCATCATGTCCTCGCGATTTCTTGCTTCATATGAGATCAGACGATCGCGACTGCTGGAGTGATTCCAGTTGTGTTATTTTTTGGCATTTAACTTCAGGAAATCACTGAAGGCATATATGTTATCATAATGATCTAATGTGGCAATAAGATCGTGAAATGATGAATTTAACACACGGGCCATACTCATCAATGTAAACACACAAAAACAGCATTAACATTATAGCAGACACTAAAAAGTTTGACAGCTACTAGACATTTCTGACAGGGTATTCCAGTGTCATCGAGTGCAAGAAAGTTGTGGGACTGCTGTACAGGAGTTATGATTGGGGATTATAGATTGCGAAATTTAGCGTATTTTATTTTAGGCTTTAATTTTTAAAAGCATGACGGTAAACATGAACGCGGTTATAAATATATCAAAATGTGTGTGTTTGTTGTAAAAAATTGTAATACTGACAAAAATACTAATTTGTGGATCTCCTTACTTCCGGGTGCAGCTGTTGCTGGGGTATTCTGGGAATTTTTTCTTACCCCTTGGTTTCAAGTGTGATCCTGATAAGTCTTAATTGGAAGGGGTGTATACCCCTTGCCCTTAGCCCTACGCCTTCAAGCCTTAGGCTGCGTCCGAAACCGCATACTTCTGTACTATATAGTACGCTAAAATCACTATGCGAGAATTGACCCAAGCCCCACCCTCCTTAGTTACTGTTGCTAGGCCTGTCAAGCTTTCGTGCCTGGCACGGCTTTTACAATGTGTAAGCTCCAGTGTCAGACATTGCCAAGGATATAATGTCATTTTTGGCGAACAGGTGAAATATCCGAGAACGCCAGACAAAAAAGGACTGAAGTATGCATTACAGGGGTATATTCACGACATAATAGGCAACCGAATAGAAAATAATTCAATGAAAATTGAAGCTATCTTAGCCTAGCCTCCTCAAACGCTGGCCATTCATCAGCTTAGGTCATGCTCAGCAGGAGAGGTGAAATAAAAAAAATAATCTAATAAAACCGTGATTACTCTATTTTTAGCCAAAAAGCCTGATAGATTAATTGTAGTGCAATGAAAAATAGTGTTACCAACCGACTCAGAAACACGCAGTGCTTCTACATCATGCATTTATAGAAAGAAATAAGCATCATTGACCCATAACAATGTACAGTAAGCTACCTATAACTGTCTGTGTGTTTGTGTGCTGTTTATAAATGGATGAAAAACAGCTGCTGGTAAAGTATATTGATCGCAAGTGTTCAGTTTGTGATCATATCTTGGTTTTGTTCTGTTAATTTGTAATTTCAAATCTTCGTAGCTTGATATAAATGGAAATATGAAGTTCAGTAAAGTTTGCAGCAGATTCGCAGATTCGTATTTTCTATATCAATTACTCATGTCATTATGACCTATTCGGTATTAGACTAACGTTACTTAGGCGAAGGCTTAAACGAGGCATAACTCATAATATCTAGCGAAAAAAAAAAGAAAAAGACAGCTGGGAAACATAACCTGCTTTGTATTTTTGTAGACATCACAGTTTAGATCTGTTTAGGGTAAGAGGTGTGTGAATTATTGCAGTCTATCACTGATTGTGTCAGGAATATCAAAACAAAATTAACTTGTCTCCGCTTCTTTAGCGCCCGTCACACAGCTTGATCCACACTGGCATTTCTCCCCTTGGGTTTTTGGTTTTGAAAATGGAAAAAATTCCACCATCCCGTCCAAACTTTACAGATACCAGGTATCAGATTTGCACAATCCATATGCACAACACTGGTCTGTTTCCCTTGCGCGAAAGCTTGACAGAGCCCCTGCGCGCAGCTACGTTACTAAGCCACAATTGGTGGATGCCGGTTTTTGGGTGTGGCTTAGCGAAGGGTCAATTGGGACACCACTACCCCTTCATAGGCACGCGCAAAACGAGGGGTAGGGGTAAGAGGAAGGGCTAAGGCAGTGGTCACCAAACTTGTTCCTGGAGGGCCGGTGTCCTGCAGATTTTAGCTCCAACCCTAATCAAACACACCTGAACAAGCAATTTAAGGTCTTACTGAGTATACTTGAAACATCCAGGCAGGTGTGTTGAAGCAAGTTGGAGCTAAACCCTGCAGGGACACCGGCCCTCCAGGACCAGGATTGGTGACCCCTGGGCTAAGGGGTAGAAATTGGGATTGGGCCTAAGTCACACAAATTTTCGTTACAAAGTTCATGCATGCACACACACACAGCAAGCACGTTTAACTTTGTGACCAGATACACTGCTGGATGGATATTTCTTATGTTAATGTACAAAATTTAACATTCACAAATTGGTACTGAAACGTATTTTTATATATAATTGTACTGACACACGGCTGTGGCGATACAGTAAAAACGGTAAAATCGCTGTAATTCATTACAAACTTTTTATACGTTTTAAACTTGTAAAACTCAGTCTTGATCACATTTAATAATGATTGATGATCACAAAGAGCTGAACAAATCTTTTAATCCCACATCCTGTCTTGTGGATATGATTATCCAAATTGCTATGTAGACATGTTAACACGGGGCTGTCAATCAATTGGGTGGGAGGAAAAACCTCTGTCACGTTGGGGTGGGCCCCAAAATGGAAGGGATTTGTATCCTATTTTAACGTCAGAAAATTTCTAAAAAAAAAAGAGTTGTTGTCTTTATGTCACCACAGTACTGTCCAAAAGGCTTCCAAACGATGATTTAGATAATAGAAGTGTAGGGGTTATACAAACAACATCTCAGCAGCCTGGTGAATATCAAAATGCCATATAGATGTAGAATGAAAATAAAATAAGCAGAAGCACTGTTTAGCACACACAAAAGATACTCATCTAACAGCATATTACTGGGCAGGAGGTGTTGCCTATATGTACATTTGCCATCCCATCTGTCTTTTAATTTACATTCTGCTATGTTTTCCAGTGTCTCTTTAGTGCATCTATGAGCCTGTTTGTGTCTTGTCGTGACTGCAAAATTGACTGTGCGGATAATCCTCTCGCAGCAGGCAAATGTTCTAGAGGTTTCATTGTGTATCACAACTGACTGCAGAAACGTGTAGGCCTTTGCTGAAGTCTGTATCTGGAAAACAGCTTGTCAAACTCTGGTACAATTTTACTGGTTATTAGTTCACCCAAATAAGGGTTAAATTTTGCTGTTCTTTGCTCCCCCTAATTTCTAAATCGTTTTATGGCACATTATCCAGGGCTGTTTTATGCGCAAAGAGGCTATAATAGTCATCCACTGTGCTAGAATTATTTTTCATCCATTCAGTATGAAGTAGAACATGCTTAATTTGCTGGCAGCTACCTATCTGCAGTTCTAGCATGATGTTAAGTAGGAATGTGACTGGTTAAAGTTTTATATATATAAAAAAAAATACACATTTAAAGAGAACCACAGGTCAACAAGGTGAATGCAAAAACCAGCTTCTGCTTTAAACTGGACAGACTGAATATCTACTATTAAATATCTACTATTCAAAAATATACAGTTGAATTTTGTCATCTGAATGGAACGCAATGAGTTTGCAGCTGGATATTATTGGGAGATAGCTGACAGGTACAGTGAACAGCTCTGCCAGAGCGCGTCTGAAGCTCATATGTAAGGGTATTTTACACTCTATGGCAGAAACACCATTGCACCTCTCTAGATCCTCCTGTATAGGCACACATTCATTATAAAACACTCACAGGACATTAATTTAGACAACTTTACAGATATGGTAAATAGTTTACAAAAAAATAAAATAAAAAATACACAAAGAGACTTGATCAAACAGACGTGATCATAAGGCTGTTTTTGACCGAGTTTAAAGTAATCAATCAGAGAACAGGAGACAGCACACTACTTAGATTATGTTAATATAATATCATACTAATAATAAAATTCAAAAATTGTAGAATATTATTGAGAGTTCATTTTAATCTCATATGTAGTAAACTAATATGCAGGATCACTGAGGGCCACGGGTTGAGAACCCCTGATATATATACACACACACACACACACACACACTCACACATACATGTTGTTTATTAAATGCACAAATTGGCGCATTTAAGGTCTGTTTTCTTTAAAAATCAGCAACCTTCACTGGCTGGGTGATATGTGAAATAAAGTGGGCCTTAGATTGTACAAGAAGCACTGCAGTAAATTACATTTTTCCCCGCCATGTCTTTATAATATGAGCATTTATTTTACCCCAGTATATTCAATGGAGCTTCTGCGCTAGCCTGCTGATTCTGTTGGGCAAGTGCGAGTAAAAGGCCTTTTGTCTTGTTACGCTTGAACAACTAAATGAATGCCAATGTTTATTTAACTTTATGTATTGTAACTACATTACAACATCGATGCTGTAAAAGGAACCGTATAAAATGGAAAAAAATTCACAATAACCGGCCACCGCAAGTTTATCAGTATGGGAACAACACTAGCTCGGCATATACCCTATTGACTGATTGTCAGACTGTAAATCAGAGTCTCCGTCAACTATTTTATAAAGAATCCTCTCTGCTTCAGTTCTCCCCCTACAACATGCAGTCCCTAATTACATTAAAATGGTCCTGGTGTCCACTATAGTGGACAGTTAAAAAATATATGGATGATATTTTGAAACAAACAAGATTACAGCTTTGAAAGCTAAATGTATTGTTCCTGACACTTTAATAAACAAATTTATATGTAATAATAATAGTAAAAAAAACATTTAAAAAAGCTAAATTTTACAAAAAAACTCTTTTTTTTTTTCTTCCTATAACATGTGCCTGTTTGTATGTCGGCAATTTTGGATAGAGTGTAAGAAGTGGTTCCTAGCATGCCAGCCAATCAAATGACATATCACTAGAAAGCACAGTACAACAGGACTTGACAGAGTAGTCAATCGGCAGGGTCTCAGGAAAGATTTTACGTCCATACTTTAACTTTAATTTTACTTTAAGTTTTTTAAAATATATAATATAATAGACTATAACAAAAAATACTTTTATGCGGCAAAAAGGTTTTTTTCTGTGTTTCTCATTTAAATTTCCCCAAACTTTTTCAATAATTGGCAGGAAGACATCTGCCGACACTGTGGTGAAAACCATGGAAGCATGCCATGGTTAACCCTGAGCAAATACCTTAAAACTCTGTGTTACATTTAACCCTGCGTTACTTTGTGTCCCGTGCTCCCCTACATGTTTTAGACAGATCCTTCATATGGCACATTTACCCCAAACACACACATATTTAGTTTTTTTTTATTTTTTATTTTTTTATCACGAATGACATTCCCACCAAATGTTTCTGCTTGCTACTTTAAAATGTACACGTTGATCTGTTTTAGCACGGTTCAGTCACAGCTGGATCTTTCTCTCTACAGTTTGCTCCAAACTTTCTGAACTCTAAAACCTTTATTTTGAAAGTAGTGCTTTTCTCATGGTCTGCTGTCCTCTCACCCACCCGCACGCCTACACAGATTAATCTGCCCACTGTTATTTCTCACCATACATACACATACACTCGCATTGCTAGATTCCCAGCCTACAGAACTGCAGAAAACACACACACACACACTCACACATACCACCTTCGCCTCTTTCTCTCACTCCGAGGTGACACACTGGTGGGCTCTAGCCGTATCCTATCATACCCTCGTTTTTCATCCTTGTCTCGTCCCTCTCTTTTCGCCCACTCGTCCTCCCACACACCTTCTCTCTCATTCTAACGCGCTCTATCCGTCTCGTTTTGGCTCTTTCTCTGTGTCTCTTGAGTGACAGTAAGAGAGGACTGTAGAGGCCAATTACTCTTCTGCTGTTTTTGGTGAGTGTGTTATATAAAATAGGAGCACCTTCTGCTGTCTGCAAGAAGCAGACATCTCTACTTCAGTGTGAGTCTGCATTCATGTTCTGCTACTTGGCTAAACTTTTGGAATCATTCTGCATACACATCAAATTGCTTATAATGTAGACAAGTATAATATTATATTGTACAGATATTACTAATTGTATTAGAGTTAACGAAATCAATTCCCAGCGTGAATTCTTCCAATGGTTTATTTTTTAAGAATCATCTCTATATTTTTATTGTACTAAATTTTACAACTAATTAGATGAACGTCTCAGGTCAAGCATGTAACAGTTCCCTAAAAACTAAAATATAATAATGGAGATAGAGGAAAGCTTGAGCTAGTACACTGAGAAAAACTTATTCAAAGATTGTAAACAATTTATTTGGGCTGAATTTAAACAAACAAATTAAGTTGAACATTATTAAACTTAATTTGTTTGTTTAAATTCAACAAATAAATTGTTTGCAACAGTTCTGCATGCAACACTTTTTTTCAGTGTGGTCTAATAGTTTTTGTCTTTTCCTTCACTTTTGTCAAATGGTGAAGTTTTGTTCCTCGCCACTGGCTTGCTCGGTTTGGGACCTGTGGAGCTGTGCATCAATGGATTTGCTCTTCAGTGTTTGGACTTTCAGCAGTGAAAAATTAAACCTCACTGAACTGAACTAACACAGTTTCAATTTACTAAAACTTCTATGGGGCGTCAAGGTGGCGCAGTGGGTAGCATAATCGCCTCACAGCAAGAAGGTTGCTGGTTCAAACCCTGGGTGGGTCATTTGCCATTTCTGTGTGGAGTTTGCATGTTTTCCCTGTGTTCGCATGGGTTTCCTCCAGGTGCTTCGCTTTCCCTCACAAGTCCAGAGACATGCTGTACAGGTGAACTGAATAAGCTAAATTGGCTGTAGTGTATGTGGGTGAAAGAGTGTACATGTTTACAATCGGGTCTTGCACAGGGAAAAGAGCAGCACGTCAAGCTGGACTTACATACTTTGGCCTGGTGCCACATCAAGAGGGGTCTGGATGCAGACCTGGTGCAGTGCAATCTGAGCTGCATCCAATGCTTTTTAATGCGCTCACTTAACCCCACCCCAAACCCTACCCGTCAAAGTGACGTCATTCCCTCCATTAAGTGCATTGTGTCTGATGTTGCATCGCTGAGTTATGCAAACTCAACTTGCATTATAAAGGCTGCATCCAGCGCACCTCATAAAATGGATGAGGCTACTTGCTGCGTTCGCCATTGTGATGTTCTTTAAAACGACAGGGGGTGGTTTAAAGAAACCCACTGTAAAGTCAGACGGATTAACAGAGGAAGGAGGAAGTTTCCATAGCTACATAATATCATTATAAAAAATACTATTCAATATATTTAAACTAATTATTTTTATTATTTTTAAAATTATTTTAATGATTATAATGATTTTTAAAACCATTCAAAATTTTTTTAAATCAAACTTTGCATCACTTGCTTTTGTTTATCTTGGACAGTTTTACCTTTTGAAGTTGATTAAAATATTAATGACAAAACATGGGTTGCTCTACAAATATATATTTTTTTTATTATGGCAAGAATAAACGCAAAAAAAAAAAAAAAAAAAGTACACTTACAAAAAAATACAGATGTTTTATAGGTTTAGCCAGCTCCACAATTCACACATTACTGTTTGGCTTGTTTCTGTCCTATAATTATGCTAAAAAGGCAATAATGGTCCAACATTCCTGACTACTAACAAAACAGGGCATCAGTATATTGTAAACCAATAGGTTTAAATATTCCTCCCCAGTTATCTGTGACTTTATTATAGTATTGTAAATTAAATTGTTTTAAATTCAAAATTGCAAAATATAAATCAAAGTTAAACCTATGACTGGTGGAAAAACAGATTTCTGTAATTGTGTACCTGGGTCTCCACTTTTGCCATGACCTCGTTTACATTTAACAAACTCATCTATTGGGTTTTTCCAAACCATTAAACAAAAACCTTCTCCTTTCCTACGGCTGTTGCAATTTCTAGCCAAGAATTATTGATCATTGGATTATCGCTATGATCACGGATCATAAAGATGTCATAGGCTTACCTGTTTTGGACAAAATCTCTTCAAAGTGTTTCATATTCAACTCAGATCAAACACTGTTTGGACTGTTTGTTTGAGTCTCACTAAAAAAAAAAAATATTTGCACCGCCAACCGAAATCATGTCACGGATACCCAAAGTAAACATCAGCAAACTCCGTGATGACGTCACATTCGATGCGCGCACTTAATTAAACTAGCAGACTCGTTGATTATAAACCAGGCTTCAGGGTCCAGCAAGAGCGCTGTGTAATGTATGCGGGTATGGTTTTCTGTGCATATGCGGAGATGCGTCAGTTTGCTGTTTGATTAAACTACATTGCTTTCACCAGCGTTGGTTCTGTTGCACATAGAAAATAACGTCTTTATTCCGGGATTACCACTCTTAATAAACACACTTTGGTTATAAGTAAATAATATCTCAAAGCATTTAATGGGGCACTGGCTATGTTTACTGGGGCTTGTGCCCCAATAAATTAGATCTAGCGCAGCCCCTGGTCATTGCTGATATGTTTTTCTGTCAGAAATGAGCATGATTTTAAGTCACTGACAGCTCCAGATATCATGGTAAATATTTCACAGGCGCCCGCAACAGAAAACCTGTTGGCAAGTAAAAACAGGGCTAAAATCATGCAGTGTGAACAACATAGGAATCAGGAGGAGTCCCCTCTTGTGGAGGGTTAGAGCTCGTATAATTTCCAAAATGCCTATAATTTCCTTAACATAATTACATTTTAGAGATTCAGATCAGATCCAAAAAAAAAAAAAACACTGCTTGACTGCCTGCAAGCTAATAATAACCATATTGATAAATTATTACTTCATACAAAAACTCAGACATTTTGACAGCTCTTCACATTTTAACATGACTTGTCTGTGAACAGAGCAAATCAAATTCGAAACTTAAACTTAATTCGATCTTGTAAATACTTCTGTCGCTAAGTTCTGCTGGATTGGTTTCTGGTGGCAGCAGCTGGCTGGATAAACCTGCAATCCTTCACTGTGTGAGAAACTCAGACAAGGTACACAACAGTAAAAAAAACTGACTTCAACCTGTTCAAACACAAGAGCTCCTCTCTGGACACTGATGCTTTTATGAAGCCAGGGATCCCTCAAGGCTGTGTGTGATTTTTCTAGAATAGCGCTTCTTAGACTATTGTGCTGTGTGTTTGTTGTATGATAAGAGTATATATTGTGTTTGTGCTCTAGGAATTCTAAAATTGTTGTGTTGGGTTATGACACTAAATCGACATAATTTTGTCTTGTTAACACTTTATTTTAATGGTCTACTTGAGTATTATGACTGTCTGATATCTGTTGATACCGCTCCTTCAACATTTAACTGACTATAAGTAACTTTGCAAGAACATGTCAACTTACACTAACCTTAACCCAAACTAACAGTCTACTTATAATCAAATGAGAATTAATTGGCATGTAGATGCAATGTAACTTAAATTCAAGTATGACCATTGACTTTGCTTGTTGTTTGCTTGTCTTTGCTTATTAATTAAAATGGTTGTCACTTTTGGCTACAAAACAAGTCTACAACTATAATGTAAGGTCCACTGATTTATTAATTTAATCATTCATTAGTTTTTCTTCGGTTTAGTTCCAGGGGTCACCACAGGGGAATGAATCGTCAACTTATTTGGCATATGTTTTATGCAGCGAATGCCCTTCCAGGTGCAACTCAGTACTGGGAAACTCCAATACACACACACACACACACACACACACACACACACACGCACGCACACACACACACACACGCACACACACACATTCATACCCCCTGGTGAATTTTGTTTACCCAATTTACCAATTCAATTCAGCTTCATTTGTATAGTGCTTTTACAATGTAGATTGTGTCAAAGCAGCTTCACATAAATGGTCATAGTAACTGGAACAGTGTGGTTCAGGTTTTAGTGTTTAAGTTCAGTTCAGTTCAGTTTAGCTCAGTTCAGTGTGATTTAATCATTACTGAGAGTTCAAACACTGAATAGCAAATTCATCGATGCGTAGCTCTACCAATCCTGAACCATGCGAGGCAGTGGCGACAGCGGAGAGGGAAAAAAAACTTCAAAAAAAAAAACTTTTGGGAGTGAAGAAAAAAAACCTTGAGGGAACCAGACTCAGTTGGGCAAGACCATTTTAATTTCTCCGCTGGCCAAAAGTCTTGTGCAGAGCTTCATTCGCCGTGGTTTAGGCTGGAAGCATTACCAATGCCGCATATCTTTGTACTGTAGAGGAAACAGAGCACCCGGAGGAAACCCAAGCGAAGACGGGGAGAACATACAAATTCCAACTGGTCCAGCCGGGATTCAAAACAGCGACCTTCTTGCTGTAAAGGGACAGTGCCAACCACTGAGCCACCGTGCTGCCACCACCAATTTAACTATAAAAAATTTTCACTGACACACTTGCATACATCTGTGACCCAGGACCACTAAACCATGTCTTAATGGTAAATTTTTTGAAACTAAATAGTTTTAATTGTTAAATAATATTTGATTAATAAAAAAATAATTATTTCAATAATTAAAAAATAAATGAAATGAATAGATGAATAAATAAGCTCTCCATTATTGTATGGTTTAGGATAGGAAAACATTTGGCAGTTATTTCAGAAATATCTAAAAATAACCAATATATCTAAATCAGGGGTGTCCAAACTCGGTCCTGGAGGGCCGGTGTCCTGCTGAGCTTAGCTCTAACTTCAACACACTTGGCAAAACGTTTCTAGTACTGTATATAGTTTATTAGCTGCTTCAGGTGTTTTTGATTTAGAGCTAAACTCTCCAGGACACCGGCCCTCCAGGATCGAGTTTGGACACCCCTGATCTAAATAGTTCGAAAATCATTGTCTAAATTAAGTTCTTAGCTTCATGTACATTACTAATCTAAAACTGAATAATCTAAAAAAAAAAAAAAAAAAAAAAACTGAAGTTATTATTGTAATTTTTTTTTCTCTACTAGGACATCTCTGAAATGATGAAACAATGTTGGCTGGTGGAAGCACAATTTTTTTTTGCGTGTTGTTTGGAACCAGTTGTATTGTTTTTTATTTCTATTTATATATTTATTTATTTTTTTTAAAGATTTGAATACCAGTTTTACACATTTTGTCTTTTGGAATTACTGTTGGCATTTACCCTCTGACACAGAATGTATTCAGATGCCTGTTGATAATAAGCTACATTTTACATACGGAATTGTATCCGATTTGTTCAAAGCACTACATCTCATGAAGGCAAGGCAGAAACAAGACAGACATTGATGGCCTCAACCTAAAAGCATTCCATGACATCAGAATTAAAGAAAAGTCATTTTTATAGGGAAAGTTATGTATTTGATTAAAGTTTTATTTATTTTTTTAATAATGAAGTGCACAGATACATTTTATATAATAAGCACACATACACTAATAAAAACAAGAGTATATTTCATTTCATGTTGACTACAAGTTTTAATATATTTATAGTATAGTTTATAGTAATTTACACAATTTTTATATTATATTTCTGTCATAAAATAAAAATCTTTCATTTTAACCCAAATGTATTTGGGGCATTTGCCAAAAAATAAAAATAAAAATAAATAATAATAATAATAATTGTGCAATATAAGATTGGTTTTGTGGTCCAAGGTTACAGAAAAGTTCTGTAATTAGAAACAAAGTTTACTTTTAATGGCTGAATGATACTCCACAAAAGGTTGGGACAGAGGCATGAGTGAAAAGGAAAATTCTAAACTGGACTGAGATCATATATCTACTTTTTTTCTGGGAAAGTGTTGGTTGAAGAGGCCAAAGCAACCCCCCAGACTGTCTTGAGCAACATGTGTCACAAGGTATGGGAATCAGTGATGAAATTATAAGAGTTTATTGTAAAGGATGGCAGCAATAAAATAGGAATTAATGAAGCTGATGTACAGGATGAAGATGGGAAGACTAGACGGCAATGGAAGACTGGATAAAATATCAGAGGAGCCAGGAAACACAGATCAATGAAAACCAGAGAAGAGACTTGAAGAAACCAGAAAGAGAGACACTGCCACAAAAAAATCACAGGAAACAATAGATGTAAGTAACTTTGAATAGAGTTTTAGACACTCACCATATGGCGATATATAGTGCTTCATTCGTTTAATGAGGCCAGACACTAAGTGCAGAGTGGTGATGATATATATGGTGCTGATGAGAGAGAATGACGTGCATGTGAAGAGCTAATAAATACTCAGTTGACTGTGATTGGGGTGATTATGGTAAGCGAGAGTGGGGAGAACCTGGCCTGATTATGACAATATGACAGCAAATGTATATTTGTGCCATGGGACTTCAGCAAAACCAATGGCATGGGTGACTAGCATAAGATATCAGTGATATAGATACATACATAAGGACAGAGAATTCAAATATTTCCCAAGTGATGTTTAACAGAGCAAGGACATTTTTCACTGTTTGACATTGTTTTACTTCTGGAGAAAGTTTGTTTTTTCTACTTCTCTTTTATATTTTTTTTTTTATAGTTTGGCTGTTATAATTAATCCTCTTAAGAATATATATATATATATATATATATATATATATATATATATATATATATATATATATATATATATATATATATATATATATATATATATATATATATTATTTTTATTGGCTACTGAACAAGTAACTGTTGTCTAATGACTTGCCTAAATGACCTTACTTGCCTACAGGTATGTGCCAAAAAAAAAAATTATATCGAGAGAAAGTTTATTTCAATAATTTGTTTTAAAAAGTGAAACTTGTCTGTTTTATTCATTCATTCACCACACATAAAAAGTGAGAAATTTCAAGCCTTCATTTGTTCAATTTTAATGAATATGGATTAAAGATGAAAAATCCCAAATCCATTATTTCACATAATTTGAATATTTCATGTGACCATAACCCATTTTGACCTACTGTAAAGTGTGTTAATAATGTACTATTTTATGTCCTCAGTATTTTGTTGGGCCTCCTTTTGCACTAATTACAACATCAATGCAGTGAGGCATGTTGGCAATCAGCCTTTGACACAGTTGAGGTGTTCTGGTGGCCAAAGTTGCTTTGATTTTGGCCTTCAGCTGCATTTCGGGGTCTCTGTTTCCTCATGTTCCTTTAGATAATAGCCCATAGATTTTCAATAGGGTTTAACAGGGGGTGTTTTCAGTCAGTACCCTGGCCAATTAAGAACAGGGATACCATGGTCCTTAGGTAGTGGTAGCTTTGGCACTGTGTGCAGGTGCCAAGTCCTGCTAGAAAATAAAATTATCCTCTCCAAAAAGCTTGTCGGCAGCAGGAAGCATGAAGTGCTCTAATAGGTCCTGGTAAAGAGCTACGTTGACTGTGGACGTGATAAAAGACAATGGACCCACACCAGCAAATGACATGGCTCTCCAAACCATCACTGACTGTGGAAACTGTACACACTGGACATTAAGCAGCTTGACTTTTGTGTTTTTCTGCTCTTCCTCCAGTCACTGGAATCTTGATTTCCAAACGAAATGTAAAATTTGCATTGATCAGAAAAGAAGATTTAGGACCACTGCGCAACAGTCCAGTACTTTTTCTATTTAGCCCAGCACAGAGACTTCTAACATTATTTATAGTTTGGTAGTGGCTTGCCACATAGAGTTCTACAGCTGTAGCCCATGTTATGCAGATGACTGGTGTGATGTTCTTCATGCGCTGACACCACCCTCTCAAGGCTGCGGTCATACTTGTGCATCTTTTCCAGCCACATTTTTCCCACCTCTTAACACTCTATTAATATACTTACATACTGCATGTAGTAAAGTTCGTTTTGTGGGAAAAAGAAGACAGGGTCGGTGATATCAGGTAAACACAAAAAAATTATAAATTTTCTGAGCACTGGTGTGCATGTGTGTGACCATTGAGTCTCTGTTGTCTCCTCTCTCTCGGCTGTTCCTTGTGAAAGTGTATCTCTGAAAGGTGTCTCTCTGGCCCAATCACTAGAAAATACAGGTGTTACTGATTATTTATGATTGGACCACTGACCTGCCGCCGGTTTCTTCGCTTGCTCTCTCCCCTTTTTGGGTATTCGATCATGCCTTACCCACCACATACCTTCACTTCCTGTCTCAGGCCAGGCTGCCATCCGGCCAGCAGCTCGCCCCTCTCCCCTGCCCGGGAGAGAAAGTCCGCTACAACCATCTGCACGTCCAGCCTGTGGATCATCTTGAATTTAAAAGGCTGTAAAGCAAGATATCAATAGGCGATCCCCGCGTTGGTATCCTTTATGCGGTGGAGCCACTGGAGGGGGGCATGATCCGAACAGAGGACGAACTCTCTGCCCAGGAGATAATAGCGGAGAAGACGGCCCACCTAATCACCAAGCACTCTTTTTCTATGGTGCTGTACTTAGCCTCCCTGTTGGACAGTTTGCGGCTAATGTACAGCACCGGCCATTCCTCACCCTCCACCTCCAGACCCCGATTGGAAGCATTCGTCTGTAAAATAAAGGGGAGAGCAAAATTAGGAGCGTGCAATAGCAGCCCTCTGCAAAGTGCAGCTTTAACCTTGGTGAAGGCCTGTTGGCACTGCTTTTTAGTGAGATCACTTAAGGGACTGATGAGGGCCGAATATTCAGGGACGAAACCTCTATAATATCCCACCAGCGGCAATAACTTTCTCACATCATTTTTGGTCTTGGGACTCGGGCAGGTTGCATTAGCTGCAGTTTTATCAATTTGTGGCTGCACCTGCCCATGACCCAAGTGGAAGCCCAGATACCTCACTTGTCTAATTGCACACTTCCTCTGGTTGGCCGTGAGCCCAGCCCGCCTCAGTGCTGATAATACTGCCCACAAATGGTGCATTCATTACTAAAGACAATGATATCATCTATGTAAGCAGCGGCATATGCTGGGTGACGGGCAAGTATTTTATCCATTAGGCGCTGAAATGTAGACAGAGCCCCGAACAGCCCGAAAGATAGTGTTACTAACTGGTGTAATCCAAATGGCGTTATGAAGGCAGTTTTCTCTTGGGATATAAGAGTTAAGGGGATCTGCCAATATACCTTCCCTTTGTTAAATCCAATGTCGAGTAATAGCGAGCAGTGCCTAACCAGTCGAGCAACTCGTTAATCTGCGGCATTTAATTTGTGATAATCCACACAAAAGTGGACCGTGTCTTAAGAAACAAGACGATCGAGCTGCCTAGTCACTGTGTGATCCTAACGACCACGCCCGGTTCGGTCTCGATAAGGTGCTGAATCCTATAAGCACGACCGAGAGATGATCACCTCCTGTGACCAGATTGCTTGGCTGATTTCGGCCTCCTCTCTCTGGTCCCAGGTCATCTTCGACTGTAATCACAGTTGCCAGTGCCACCACTTCTGGCTTTCTCTAAAGCTTTAAGAAATCCAGATCATAAATTTAACGTGCTCCACTACTGTCCGTTCTTACCACCTCATAATCGAGATCATTCACTTGCTGTGTGACCTCAAACGGCCCTTGCCACTTGGCGAGTAATTTAGAGCTGAAAGAACGCAGCAGTACAAGTACTTTATCTCCCGGTGAAAATTTCTGTAGCTTAGTGCCCTTGTCATAGCGATGGCCTCGTTCACTTTGAGCCTTAAGCTAATTTTTCCATGGATAGCTGCCCCAGTACATGGAGTTTTGCCCACATGTCCAAAATGTACAGAACTTCATTTTTAATATTAGAAGGCTCGTCCTCCCAAGCCTCTCTGACAACATCCAACACCCCTCAGGGCTGTCTGCCGTAGAGAAGCTCGAATGGGGAGAACCTATTGGAGGGTTGAGGAACCTCCCCAACAGCGAATAGCAAGGGCTCTAACCACTTATTCCAAGCAGGCAGTGCACCATCTGCTGATGTCTCTGTGACAGCCCAACCAAAAAAATCGGGATATGAGGCTATTAAGCGTGGCCGCTTGGCATGCTTCCTTGCCCCCAGTCCTGGTATCCATCCCACAGAGTCACAGAGAGAGGTTAAATCCCCGACCCTGGACGAATCACCTGACAGCATCGGGATGACTCTTACCAACCACTCAGTCCGTGGCCAGCCACATGCCTCCGCCATCTTTTCAAATAGGTCCAGGGACACTTTCGGATCATCCTGAGGCCCCATCTTCTGGAGGAAGAAGGGAGGCTGAGCCCAGTCCTCTCGCTGGGCTTCCACCAGGACGTGGAACCGTTGGTCTTGGTCCACCCGAATCTCTCCACCAGCAACTTATGTTGCTCGCAGTGGAGGATTGCGAGCACCTGGATCACTTCTGCAAATGGACTGGTCGACGGAGTGATCATCTGGGCAGCGAAGTCTCTTTTTCTTCCCGGGTTTCGGCACAACTGTAGTAAAGTTCATTTTGTGGGAAGAAGAACACAGGGCCGGCGATATCAGGAAAGCACAAATATTTATCAACTTTCTGTGCTGGGCACTTGTGTGCATGCGTGTGTGTATTAAGTCTCTGTTGTCAGGCTCTCCTCTCTCTTGGTTATTCCTTCTCCTCCCCTTATGAAGGTCTCTCTCCGGCCCACCCACTAGAAAATACGGGTGTTATTGATTATTTATAATTGGACCACTGACCAGCAGCCGGTGTCTGCGCTTGCTCTCCCCCCTTTTTGGGTGTTCCATAATGCCTTACTCACTACTTTGCACACTGTAACCATCCAGCTTTATTTGCAATTATCTTTTGAGACTTTTTCTCTTTATGGAATATTCCAATGATGGTCTTCTGCACAACCATCTAGTCAGAAATCTATGCCATGATTCTGAAGTCTACTAGGCCAGACTGAGACTATTTCAAGGCTTTGCAATGATTAGTGGACTAGATTGAAACTTTGAGAACCTACAATCAGGGATGGGCAAAAACACATTAAAATGTATTTTAAAATAAAATACAAAATGCATCACTTTTACATGTATCAAAATAAGCTACAAAATACAGCAGCAACAAATGTATCAAAATAAAATATTTTGAAAATACAAAATAATTTTACAAAGGAGCCTCAAATTTCTTCGCAAACCTTCTATCAATAGGCATATTTGGTCAATCCTTTCACCTTTAAACTGACTTTTTCTTTCATTTTAGTGTGCATTTTGTACAAATTTCGCACTGAAAGTTCTGTCTTGAAGATGATTTTTAATCACTGTAAAAAACATCTAATTCAGATAATGAGTAGGAATAAAGTACTATATCTCTTCATTGTGTTTTCATCCATTGCGTGGCCAAAGAAGTTGCAATCATCTCTTAAAAGTTGTATGTTTTAAAGGGTGATATATGAAGATGATATATTATTTATGTTTGTGCAATAAATGTAGTTTTTTGCAATTTAAATCTTCAATACTTAATGTAAAAAAATTATGTCTCCAATTTAAGTAATTTCCATAAATCATGCATTTTGCAATTGTACTCTTTAATGCACAACATAAAACATGATATCTCTAAAAAAGTATTTTTTTTAATATCTTTTTTGCAAATAAACTGGTCATATACATCCTGCTGCTGCTGTATAGACTAAAGTATTATTACATATTTGTCTCATATACTGTATTGTACCATTTCTTCATTAACTGTACAGTGCACCTGCAGATCAGCTACTGGCATTTGAAACAGTCTATGAAGTATTCTAGGAATCGCCACTGTAGGACTTCTTTTAATGTTGTTTGTCTTATATTCTTGGCATCTACATCAGCAACGCACTTAAAACTACATCCATTTGTACAGTTTACTTATTATTCCAATATGTTTTCAGTTCTTCTTTAACTGGAAGAGTCTGTTTACCTTCTTAGTGAACATTAGTACACAGTATTTAGGTGTTTTATATTTCTAAAGTTCCTCTACATTCCCACCTGCAGCACTGAGACTGAAAATGATTATGAGCTGAAGGCTCCACATCCTGTTCTTAAGGACCGATATTTTATTCCATCTCATTTCTTAAGCAAAGATGCTGATGCCAAATTGTACACCAAACTGCCATTACATATTTCTGGTCTTAGTTGAAATAGCTTAGCTGGTCTGTTGTCAGACCAGCGCAACCTTAATTTTCACATTGTTTAAATAGTAAATCCATTTGCGCCACTGTGTGGACTCATGGATGTTCCAATCTAGAAAAGAGGCGTGTTAAGGCGCATTGTTGGCACGTTGCTATTTTGAGAAACTAAAATAGACTGTGCAATTGACCAACTGAAAGCAGGTCTAAAGCATACCTGTCAACAGTCCTGTTTTTCCCGGGATTTTTCCAATCTCCGGTATTGTTCATAAAAACCACTGCCTCCATGCCATCTCCACCTCAAGCGGCTTTTTTTCAATTAATTCCTGACAATCTGCATTTGTATAATGTTATTATTATTAGCAGTATTATTTTTTATATGCATATTTATATTTGTTTTATTAAATAACAAGTTTAGTTATGTCCACCTGTCAAGTTTTGGAGACATATGGGGCATAAGAAGGGAATGTGAGATGAGGCTCTGATTTAATGCACATTATGCTCAAAACACATCTATGACTCCTTAAAAGAATAAGTTCAACGCTGTTAGACCATGTACCGTGGCACAAACCATATTTTTTCCATCCTTAAAATAGCAAAAGTGAATTTGGACACACCCTTAATGCTTTTGCACCATGTGCTTTCAATTCTGCGCTTAGAACGTTAAAATTGAACCCTTTTTGTGTGTTGCATGATTTCCATTCGTACTCCATGCATTGACCACCTTCTTAATCAATTTTCTGTTTAGATCTCAAGCCTAGGCAAGAAACTGAGAAAGCACCAATCTGAAGCCCCATTTTTATGATGTCATCATGTAGACTTCTTACAAAGTATTTTACAGTATTTTAAAATACTAAAATACAGGAGACTGAAGTATTTTGAAATATTAAACAATACAAAATATTAACCCATTTTCTTAAATCCCAAAAAATACAAATTACAAAATACTGTTTTGTATTTAAAATATGTATTTAAAATACTTGTATCATAAATACCAATCCTGCCAGCAACTTTATCATGATATTCTAATTTTGTGATATACTGGAGTTTTTCTTTTTTAATCTTTAATCCATAACCATTAAAAAAAAAAAAAAAAAAAAAAAAAACGAAGCCTTAAAATATTTCACTTTGTGTGTAGTGAACTAAAATAACACACAAAAAAGTTTCACTTTTTGAATCAAATTATTGAAATAAATGGACTTTCCCTCAATATTCCTTTTTTTTTTTGGCACAAAGGTGTATAATTAACCTTAAGCCTTTAAATTGCATTCAAAGTGAATTTTAGTATCTTGCAAAATAGCTAGTAAAATAATATGTACTTTGATCATGGCAAATATAAAATATATAAGTTAATGAAATATACATTATTGTGAATCTAGTATGTTTTAAAATGTCTTGAATAAACTTCTCAATGGAACAGCACTTGGCAAACCAAAAAAGAATGATAATTTCACAGCAGTGATAATAAATATGTCTTCAATTTGATATCATAATATTTAAATGAAGTATATTACATACTGTTAAGCTGCTTTGACACAATCTAAATTATAAAAGAACTATAGAAATAAAGATTAATTGAAATAAACCTAATTTAATTATTAAAATATTTAAACTCTGTAAATGTGTTTTTAATATGTAATATGTAATTAATAATATGTAATTAATATTAATAGTACATATTAATATTAATATGTAAATTATTACTAATGCAAGAGAATATGGTGACACTATTGACAGTAATATTATTATTGTGTGTGTGTGTGTGTGTGCGTGTGTGCGTGCGTGCGTGCATGTGTGTGTGTGTGTGTGTGTGTGTGTGGCTAGTATTATGTTCTTGAGGTTGGTGGGAGCAGTAAGCAGATGGCACTGGCAGTCTGTGATGGCACTCACAGAGAGAGGAAAAAAAAGCAAAGGAAAGACATTTCTCACAGTGACCCACAGAAGAGGATTAATGGGGTGAAACAAAAAAAAATCCAGACTTCATATTAAATAAGTGACCTTTAACGCACTTAAATAACGTACAACATAATTCAGATGATGGTCATCAAACATGATTTTTAGACTCGTATGCATAGTCGTATGATACAGGAACCACAAGAAATGTCTCTTTCTTATGCAAACAGACACTGAAAGCTCTATATATCTCCTTGAGTTAAGTCCACTAAAAAAGTGTTGGCGTACTCTCAAAAGATACAATATTCTGCCAGCCCATGGTGCTTTTGGCAGCTAAAGTCACACCTTGCAAACAGAAGGATGTGAGGAGATGGATAAACGAGAAAGAAAAAAATGAAAGGATGAGATCATTTAATGCAGGGCAGAGGGAGAGACAACACCTGGTTGTGGTGCCCTGCATTTGTGTCACGACGTCTTTTGCAATTGCGTCCATATGATGTCATATTCCAAGCAGAAGGTGGCATCCCCTGCCTGATCACCCAGACAACATCAAACACCCCCTCCGTACCTCTGACTTCATCCAAGAGGCATCGAGAAAATAAGGTGCATTTGCGTATATGAATTCGTGAGAAGGAGAGAGAGAAAAGGGAGGGAAAAGAGGTGTGTGTTGTATGAGCAAAAGGGGGGACGGGTAAAGCATATATAGACACCTCATCTTTACGCTAATAACATACTCCCTCAGCTCATGCAAACACACACACTGACATATAAACACCACTCACTTTTAAGCCAATTCCTGCACTTAGAGGAAGGAAGAGAGAAAGACAGGGATGCTCCTAGCAGGTGCCAAAAACTGAACTGAGACGTGTGAGGGAGAGAGACACAGGATGGAGCAGGACTAAAGCATTCAGTCAGATATTTTATAAGATCCTCAAACTCTTATTGGTGAGTAAAACAATTTCAAAACTTTATTTTTTTAATATCATGTGAAAATCTTTGCAAAATTGTGTTGAATTTCAACATGAAACTTAATTTAACAATTAGTTTGTTGATTTAAGTATAGTATGCATACTTTATGATCATAAAATGTTTTTATAAACATCATTTTTATTGTTTTAACATAAGGGTTAATCTCATGAAACCTGACAAGAACATATCCATGTCATTTTTTTTTTTTTTTTTTACAAAAATCTAAATAATAAATCATTTTGTTTGAATATTTTAAATACAATTTTATTAAAAAAATGCATTGCATTGCAAAAAAGAAATTGTAATATTATATAAATATAAAAATAATTGTAACATAATGATAATAATTTACTTGACTATAATAATGCATGGTTGTCTAAACCTATATTTTTGTAAAACATGGAAAAACTCAGCTGTTTATTATTTCATATAATAAACATTTTTGAGTTGATGCCACCCATTAATGTTTATGTTTTATATTTTGAGGTGTTTAAACATAGAATCAGTTGTGCTGTCTTTGAACTGAATTAAAAGTCCTTTTTAGTCAAATACTGACAGTACTACTGTATTAACAATAAAATAATGATGTAAAATGTAATGAGGGAAAACGTTTCTTTAGGGAATACATTTGAGGTCAGAATAATTATCCCCACTTTGAATTTGTTTTTGTTTTTTAAATATTTCCCAAACTATGTGTAACAGAGCAAGGACATTTTCACAGTATGCCTAATAATAATTATATATATATATATATATATATATATATATATATATATATATATATATATATATATATATATATATATATATATATATATATATATATATATATATATATATATATGTATGTATATATATATATATATATATATATATATATATATATATATATATATATATATATATATATATATATATATTTTTTTTTTTTTTTTTTTTTTTCTGGAGAAAGTCTTATTTCTTTTATTTTAGTTAGAATTAAAGCAGTTATTAATTTTTTAATGCATTTTAAAGTCAAAATTACCTGCCTAGTTACCCTAATTAACCTAGATAAGCCTAAATGTCACTTTAAGCTGTTTAAAAGTGTCTTGAAAAATATCTAGAAAAATATTATTTACAGTCATCATGGCAAAGATAAAATAAAAATTGTATTATTAAAAATTAGTTATTCAAACAATTATGATTAGAAATATGTTGAAAAAATCCTCTCTAAAAACAGGGGGGCTAATAATTCTGACTTCAACTGTATATTATTGTGTATTGTGACCTGGATTCATGTTTTTGTTTGTAAGATTGACCCATTTTCTGTTAAACTGTAATCAGGGATGGGCAGTATTATAATATTATATATAATATTATTATAATACATGCATTTCAACTACATATTTTAAATAGAAAATAGTATTTTAAATACTATTTTTTTATAATTGACAGGGCTGATGAAAATGGCTTATTTTTTTATCAAAAAACTTTAGATTCTTGTATTTTAGTCTTTTAAAAAATCTGGCAAAATACATCAAGACATTATATGAATGCACTCTCAGATTGCTCTGGATGTTATCAACTCTTCCATTAAAAGAACAAGGAAAAACTCTTAGGAGAAAGACTATATTGTACAATATATTGTACAATATTTGTCGTTAAAAAATAATACTTCATTGGCTGTTTCAAACTGATCAGTAGGTCTACTGTATAGTTAATGAAGAGGAAAGATGTAAGCTTTAAGATGTCTTAACATAAGAAAAAATAATAATAATCAAAAACACCTTGTGTGTGTGTGTGTGTGTGTGTATATATATATATATATATATATATATATATATATATATATACATATACATAACTATAGTTATATAGTTGAAGTCAGAATTATTAGCTCTACTGACTTATTAGCCCTTATTCTGCAATATCAGAACTCGTACAGCCTTCTCACCCTTCTGTTTTACTCTGCCCACATACAGTGAGAGCAGATCAATAAACTCACTACAGTTTAACAAATATTGGAGCTGGTTGACAAAATAATGTACTTTTGAGGCTTTTAGGGACAGTTTTCAGTTTTGATTTTAGTATTGAAAAGTTCAGTAGCAAAAATAAATATATTAATTGATGGAAGATTTGAAAAGATATGTCATGTTTCTTTGTAAAAGTATTTAGCAGCATTACAAAATACAACATAGAAACAAATCCTACAGTAGTGATTCCTACAACACTTCATTGGCTGTTTAAAATGGCAGTAGTTTATCAGTATGTCCACTGTATAGTTAATGAAGAGGAAAGATGTAAGCCGTAAGATTTCACAACATATGAAACACAAATATTTATTAATCAAAAACACCTAATAAAGTTTTTAGTTTTGATTTTAGTATTGAAGAGTTCAGTAGCAAAAACAATATTTCTGAAAATTTATGTGAACAAAATTTTTTAATTAACACCCTTTTAAAATATTATGAGGTTGAATAATCATTGTACAGAAATTTTACACGTTGTGACTGCTGTATTTTGTAGTTTATTTTGATACACCTAAAATTAAGTTTTTTTGTTTTTAATGTATTTTTGCCCATCCCTTACCGTAATACCAACACATGTTTTAAAATGTGTATCTAAATTGATTCAGAATAGTTTAATGCAAAACACAAATTAACCTCTTTCTTTGTTTTTGTTTCTTTGCCCTTTGTGTTGTTTTCAGCTGAATGCTGGTGTTTGTATTTCCATGCTCCTGTGTTTGAGTATATCTATCTAAATCATTTCATCTAAATCTATCCACATCCCCTCGCATTAGTGGTGTATCTGGGGCCAATATCACTTGCACTATGCTGTGCTCATCTGTGTTTGTGGTGCTTCTTATCCTTTTGGCCAATCCCGTGCCGGGCAGCACCCGAGCCCTTCACACCTCTGACAAAGCCATGCAGGTGGGCTTCCTCAGGCATGCTTCTTTACATGCTTCTTTTCTTCTTACTATTTTAAATTATAAAACAGTGATGTTGACATTTTCCTGTGTCTACAACGCAGGTCATTGAACAGTTCCTTGAGCGATACAATGACCTTTTAACCCTTGATGATCTTGAAAACCTCACAAGTGACCAATCGGAAGAGCCCGTGCAGACCTTCAGCTCTGGGCTAAAGGTTGCAGAATATCCCAAGTGGATTGACATACCGGTGCAGAATGAGAATGCCTGGCTCCGGCTTTTAAAGGGGGCTTTGGCCAATCAGAAACGAGCTCCACCGGATCGGTTGCGGAGGGGGTGGAACCGAGGCTGTTTTGGCTTGAAACTGGACCGGATCGGCTCTATGAGTGGCCTCGGCTGCTAATGATGAACTCAGAAATTGATTTAAAATGACTGTTGTCCTACTTAGGTTACAAAACTCTGTGCTGGTCTAGTCTGGGACCCTGTGAAAATAGTGTACAAAGTTGTAGGTGGACAAATTCATTCAATTGTGTCTCAATATACTTATTTTTACATTGAATTTAAGGTGACGTTGTTTAACTGTATTTGCATATTTATTTCTTAATGAAGGGAGCTGAGTGTTTCAGATGTAGTTGATTTGTGACCCTCATTTTGATATTCTGCTAGTAGTTAACTAGTATTCATAAGGTCTCAAAGAGTCTCAAAATGCATGCTTTATAGAACATAAATATATACTCCTCACCTTTAATTTTTGCCTGAATAAAGTTTGATCCCATGTCATATTTATAGTGTTTTCTGGGTGTATTATTGTGTGTTTTTATTATGCTTCTCTGAAGCCATGTGTTCTCCCACACACTGCAAATCAAGTAGTTCCACCTGTTTCAGCACATATATCTTTTTTTCTGCAAATATGCTAATGGGAGAATGTGACAGGATTTTCACAGTCTTAATCAGCTCTCATTGAAGAAGGACACACAGGCTGAAACACATTCATTCTGTGATGATGCGTGGGCAGTCACGGTTTATTGAGGTGTATGTGCCAGATATTTAATCTTAATAAAGAACATTAATTGCTCACAGACAAAATTAACAGTTTTTGTAAAAGGATTTAATTTGTATTATTGCTGAAAATGTACTTGAACTGCACCACTTTTCATTTTACTGAAGCGGAATCCTCTTTTAATGCTGAGAAGGAGTTTGTAAGCTTCCTCAAACACAGAATAATTTGAGAACAGCATGTATCCCTTTCATTTAAATCAGCCTATGAAACATTGGTGTAGGCGTTAGGATTATAGCTTGAACAATTCTTACTATGTTTGGGTGTAAAATCTTGAACTACATATTTTATAGGAATACATTTTCTGCACTGAATTGTGTTTGTGTATAGCTACAAGTAATAAGTATCTGGATATAACCCTGTTTAACATTCACTTGAAATAGTCTGATATTCTTTCTTTGTTATGTCCTTTATACCATTGTTTCCAATGCACACTCAGCCACACACATATACTATGGGCAATTTAACTTCACCAATTAATCTATAGCGCATGTCTCTGGACTGTGGGGTAAACCAAAGCACCAGGAGGAAACCCACGCAATCACAGGGAGAACATGCAAACTCCACAACTGAGCCAGCCGAGGCTCGAAGCAGAGACCTTCTTGCTGTGAGGCGATCTTGCTACCCACTGCGCCACTGTGATGCCAGATATCACACGAATGCATTGTCCCACCAGTGACGGTATACAGCCACATTGCACTACTATAAGTGTGATATTGCATTTATACAACAGTTTGATGGCATGATAGTGTATAAAAAAGAAAAACAAACTACTTTCTTCCACCATTAATACACATTTGCAGCTGATGTCAGAATAGCAGAAGCCATTACTAATTCTCCAACATCATTTTATAGCTAGTATTTGGATTATTCTCTAGCGTAATATCTAAAGTGATGACAAAACAGGTAATTTTGCTGACATTTTAATGTTATATGGCTGACCGGCATGAAATGCCATCAGTCTAGAGACATTTCCCAGTATTTTCCTGTTGCAATCGGGATATCACAATAACCCAAAAAAAGTCTAGGCAACGTAAACACTACCAGATTTTTGTTGTGTTTGCGATAAAGAAAATTACTAAACACATGCAGGCATTTCTTCTTTTGTTCTCTCTCTCAGGGTTATACAAATAGTGGCCAACACAAATTGCTCACATTCCTTATATGGGAGTCCCATCTCACACTCAATACACTACAGTTACTGTGGTATAAATACAGCACTGTAACGTAAAAGAGAGAGAGATCGACGTAGAATGTGACTCAACAGTTTATTAATGATTTGATCAGCTGTTTGAAAATTCATTCATTCATTTTCGGCTTAGTCCCTTTATTAATCTGGGGTCGCCACAGAGGAATGACCAGCCAATTTATCCAGCATATGTTTTACACAGTGGATGCCCTTTCAGCTGCAACCCATCTCTGGGAAACATCCATACACACTCGTACACTATAGACAATTTAGCCTACCCAATTCACCTGTAGTGCATGTCTATGGACTGTGGGGGAAACACCATCTGACCTAACCGAGGCTCAAACCAGCAACCTTCTTTCTACGAGGCGACAGCACAACCTACTGTGTCACTGCGTCGCCTAGTTTGAGAATACGCAGATTTTTTCTCTTATAAGGGCATATTATGTGGTCTCTGACGCCATCATGTGGATGGAAAACATCAACTATCTTTGCTCAGCTCAATGACAAGCTGAAGCAGAAATTATAAATATTTTAAAATAGGCAATATCCTTATAAAAAAATCTGCAAATGCAATTTAAACAACTACATTCTGGCCCAAAAAAGCCTCAAAAGTACATTATGTACAGCTGCAATATTTGAAGTCAGAATTATTAATTCCCCTGAATTATTAGCCCCCCTGTTTATTTAATTAACCAAACAAGACTGTGACAAGACCAAACAAGAAATGTCCTTGATCTGTTAGATATCATTTGGGAAATATTTAAAAAAATAAAAAATATAAAGGGGGCAAATAACAATTTTCAACTGTTAAATATTACTTATAAATTATTATTTATTATTATTGGGCGAAGCAGTGGCGCAGAGGGTAGTGCTGTCGACTGAAAGCAAGAAGATCGCTGGGTCACTGGTTCGAGCCACGGCTCAGTTGGCTATTCTCTGTGGAGTTTGCATGTTCTCCCTGCACTCGCATGGGTTTCCTCCAGGTACTTTGGTTTAACTCACAGTCCAAAGGCATGCGATACAGGTGAATTGGGTAGGCTAAATTGTCCATAGTGTATGAGTGTGTGTGTGAATGTGTGTGTGTGGATGTTTCCCAGAGATGGGTTGCGGCTGGAAGGGCATTCGCTGCGTAAAAACTTGCTGGATAAGTTGACGGTTCATTCCGCTGTGGCAACCCTGTATTAATAAAGGGACAAGCTGACAAGAAAATGAATGAATGAATGATTTATTAATATTATTTTATGCAATGTGTTATAATACCCTGCATGGGTCAAATATTAGATGTTCTATTTTAGTGAATGTTTTCTATGTGGTAGAGAAATGTGGTAAAATGGTTCTACAAATTGAGTTTTTTGTTATGTACGCTTTTGTTTTTGGTGGTGATGATGATGATGATGCTTTTTTGTCTTTTGAACCCCATTTGGAGCAAACTGCATTTAAAGAAATATATTGTGAATGAATGTATGAATATTCTTTCCAATATTATTTCTAATGCATATCCTTTTTCCATGAAACGCAAAAAATTTGTTCATTCATTCATTCATTCATTTTCTGCTTAGTCCCTTTATTAATCTGGGGTCACCTCAGCGAAATGAACCACCAACTTATCCAGAATTTGTTTTTCGCAGCAGATGCCCTTCCAGCCACAACCTATCTCCGGAAAAAAAAAGGATTTGTTGAGTTTAGTTAATCTAAGCGAATAAACCATAACTAAAAATACCAAAAAACAAATGCCATATAAAGTTTAAACTGCTTAAATCAAAACCTTATTTATAAAATATTAAAAATATTAATATATATAAACAATATTCTAAATATTTAGGGTTAAGACAGATTCCCCCTCAAGTCCAAAGACATGGGTGAATTGAGTAAGCTAAATTGTGCATAGTGTATGTGTGTGAATGAGTGTGTATGAATGTTTCCCAGTGATGGGTTGCAGCTGGAAGGGGATGCGCAGTGTAAAACATATGCTGGATAAGTTGGCAGTTCATTCCACTGTGACGACCCCTGATTAATAAAGGGACTAAGCCAAAAAGATAATAAATGAATAAACGAACAGCTGTACAGGTTTGGATACTAAAAGCACTAAATAAATGAACAAATAAAATAACCTTCAGAACCTGAAAAGGCATTTACGAATTCTGAAATTACCTTGAAATTCCAACACCAGTACATTTTTCCATATCAACACTTTAGTTTATTTAAATATGAAATCATCAAGATCAATAATTTTAAATGCGTTTTGCAATTTTGACCACAAGATAGCACTGTATATCTCAAAGCTCTAGACTGGCAGTCCACACTTCAGTAAGATAGCGTTAGTTCCTGGACTCTGATCTCTGCAGCTATGCCACTTCAGTTAATATATAACACCCTCACATACAGTACCAATAATCAGTGCTCGTAAACCATGATCCACACAAGAGAACAGAGTTTAAACAGTCAGCAACTTGTCAGCAAAGTTCAACAAACTGCTCGGCTAAAATTCCACCTGAAGAAAATGAGTTATCTGGAGTGAACTTGATTTGACGTGACAGACGTGCGATTTGTGTCCATCAGGGTTACGTTCAGAAGCTCGTCTGGTTCTGCCTGAATCATGTGAGTCAGTCGTCACAGGGTGAAGTGGATTGTGTGGGTCGCTCCACAAGAGCACAAGATAGCCGCAGTGGAAAGGGTGCAGGGTCAGCCTTTGAGTGTTTGGGTATTTTTAGTCTGACCCTGGCGACAGCCCAGCACATTCTCTCTGGTGGCTGGGGAGCAGATAGCAGGGATGTGCATACACTATTCTGAGGGCCAGTTGCTGAGTGCCGTCAAAGTTTTTATGAAAACAATGAGTGATGAATTATTATTAAATGGATAGTTCAGCCAAAAATGAAAGTTTCCACACCATTAACTGACTTATTCAAGTGGGTCGAAGTGTGTATTTAATTCTTTGACTCACTGTTCTGAAAAATATTGGTTGCCATTGATAGTAAGAACAAAAAATACCATTGGCTGGTTCTTCTGTCTATCTACAAATAGGCTGCACCGTGGTGCAGTTTGTTGCACAATTGCCTCACAACAAGAAGGTTGCTGGTTCGAGCCTCGACTGGGTCAGTTGGCATTTCTGTGTGGAGTTTGCATGTTCTCTCCATGTTCGTGTGGGTTTCCTCCAGGTGCTCCGGTTTACTCCACAAGTCCAAAAGCATGTGGTATAGGTGAATTGGGTAAGCTAAATTGTCCATAGTATATGTGTGTGCATAGATGTTTCCCAGTGATTGGTTGCAGCTGGAAGGGCATCCGCTACCTAAAACATATGCTGGATAAGTTGGCCGTTCATTCCGCTGTGGCAACCCCAGATCAGTAAAGGGGCTAAGCTGAAAAGATAATGAATGAATGAATAACTTGAAATAATCCCAGTTTTGGAACATGTGGAGGATGAGTAAATGGTCAGAAGTGTCTCCATTTAAATAAATCATGACTTTAAATAGAAGCAAATACTTCAGTCAAACTAAAGATGTTAATGAAGATTAAAGGCTGGCAGATTTAAAATGGTGATGTTGCACTTTTATATCCAGTGGCAAAACCAACTTGGGCATCTTTTCATCTCTGTGACATTGGAAATATAAGAAGACCAAAGGCCAAGGGTCAACAGCAATAGTCACAATCGAAAATTGTCAGATGTGCAAACTGAGATGATACAAACCAACACTGAGTAAAAATAAGTCAAAACAAAGAAAGACTGCATTGTTACAAGTCATGTTTGCAACAAAAGTGGAGAGCTACTTTATAACATTGCACTGACAGCTAATCGCTATAATACATGGATCTTTTTTCAGTCTGTCCTCTGTGCAAGATCTAATAGTGTCTGTGTTAATTACTAGTACAAACCTGTGATTAATTACAGACAAAGGGATAAAAGTTAGCTGCATTAAAAATAATTAGAACCAACATGAATGATGGATAACAGAAAGATTATAATGTGATTAATCAAAACTCAATATGCAAATTCATAAAACCATAAAGTCAGTATGCAAATTAGTAGTGTAATTAATCAAATTTGATAGAGCTATTAATGCACACTGTCACTCTCTAAACTCTTGTCACTTTTGATAATGTTTATGTTATGCTACAACCACTTTGGTTTTGCATTTGATTTACTTGCACAGAGATGCACATGTGAAGGCTCAAAGAATCTGTGTAGGTACAAAGGCATTGGATTTCATACTGATGCAAAGGATCGTGGGATGCAGGAATGCCTGAGTAAAAGGGAAGGGTCATGGTCTTTCCTGTAAATGTCACACACTCATGATGAGGGCGATTTGATCTCCTGCTTCATATGCACGGTCTGGGCTAGTTACTGTTAGAAGGTCAGAGTGGACAGACCATCTTAAATATACATATAATACATACTAAATACATTTATTTAATAATTTATTTATTTTAGCCAGTGTACAAATTGCATAGGGTTACAAGCCTAAATTACTTCTGCCTGGTTTCGTTATACATAACCTGCAAACCATTTATTTCTAATAATGCACTACATATTACTGAAGTGCTTACAGAATCATGGCCATTTGAGAAAGCATAATGCTCGATCATAGTCATTGCTTCTTTCATAAAAGTACAAAGGGAAACTTTGATATGTCACTAGTTATACAATATTTAATACTCCAGCAAAGCTTGGTTATCATCATCATCAGTCATATATGCCATCATCATCATCATTATTATTATTATTATTATTATTATTATTATTATTATTCAGTAGATGTAGTAGTTTCATTCACTGTACCCCAGTACGACCTTGACATTCTAAGGGGGCGTGGTACTTATAGCCTAAAGTCCAGGGGGCGTGGTACTTATAGCCTAAAGTCCAGGGGGCGTGGTCAATGCTATCGCACCAGATATAAATTAACCTCGTGTTCGTAATCAGTCCACTCACACCAAGTGTCAGACGAACAGAGGCTTCTCACAAACGGTAAATTTAGTTATTTCATGTTTCAAATGCTTGAATTATTTAGTGTTTAATTATGTAGTCTTTGCTCAGATTGCGCTGGTGAAGCCTTTGCAAATGTTAGCAACTTTTAAATATATGTGCATGTTAATGGCATGGAGCAACATTTCTAATGAAAGCTGAGAGTTCATGCTCTTTAGAACTTCTTGCCTACATTTTCTGGCCAATTGGGAAATGCTTGAGTATGAATACAACAGGCTACTGTGAACTACAAATGTGTATGAACTTTTTGTTCACTCTCTATCTGTAGTTAGAGGTGTTGCAGTTTCACAACCTGTACTTTGTTCCCATAACGAAAGACGCCTATAATAACGTGTGAATTAATTACACCCTTTTGTTTTCCTTCCAGAGGACACAACCAAATCAGGCATAATGGTTAAAGTTGGTATTAACGGGTATGTACTCCATTTGATTCAAATATGAAATAAATGAACATTAGGCTGCTTGCAACTTTTATTATTAATTGTTTTGAACAACAGGACATCAGTTTTATTTTATTATAAGCTTGTTTGTTAGTGTTTTGCTGTTAAATGCTTTCTGGAAGTTGTAATAAGTTTTGACTTTTTCTAATTGATTGTAATGAATGGTTGGAGGGGGTGTCACCTAAGCCAGCCAGTCAAACTGCTTTATTGGTGTTGTGCCATCGCTGTGTACATTGACGTCATCATGACGACAAATAATGGTAATTTTTATCTGTGTACTTGGCTTTTTTTGCCTTGTATTTTACTCCAGGTTCAAAGTTTGCTTCGAGTCTGCATTTTACTTGGACCATGTTGTACAGGACTCTGGGTTCAAGAATCCAAGCTTGTGTGTTCTGCATTGAAAAACCCCCAGCACCAGCTGTGACCTTTTCAAAGCTTATTGGGTTGTGTAACAGGAAACTTGATCCTGAAGAGACCAGTACAGGACACATGCATATCGTTCATGTACACACAACCTGAAACTTTAATGCTCATCCAGGACTGTGCTGTGAAGTTTAGGCACCCTAAATTACAGCACAAGTCTTTTGCGACTTAAATATCCACCTTTAGATGGAAGTCTGTCTTTAGGCACTCAAAAGGTTATGACCCCAAGTTCACCCCAGTGGTGTCCTTAAGTAGCCTTGGTTCATTTTACAAGCAAGAAATTTATAATAGGCCTACTTTGCATTTTTGCCATGGGTTTATACAATCTAAAGTTATGTGAAACTTTTATGCAAGTAATTTGACATGGTCTTCAGTTTATCAAATTAATAACTTTTAAATACAAAATCCCTTTCTAAAGCCTGTTACAATGTCACTTGACTTGATGATTTGAACACTAATGGCACTGGACAAATGGTCAATCCACATTTGCTAAGAGCACTGGGAATTTTTACCTTTGCCCTGTTTCTCTATCTTTACAGACTTGATGCAAATGTTTTGAAAGTGTACCACTACCATATCAGTGTCTTATCAGTGCATGAAAGTATGTACTGTGATCATTATCGCAGTATCAATAGGCTGCTTTCTTTGACCTATTGATTGAATGTACAGCTGAGTGTTGCAATAAACAAAAAGGGAATTCTGGAACTCCTTGTGGGGTCAGTCCTTCTTTCTCTGCATTTTGTGCAGTGTTGTTGGATGTACTAAAATAGCTCACAATGGCAGCTGGAGGCCTATGGAATTTGTATCCTTGCCTGGAGGACATGCCTCTATGAAGCAGGGGCAAATATTTGTGGAGATCATTCATCCAAAAGCCCATTCTTCATGATCTAGCTCTTAATCTCCTGTAGCACATAGTTGACTTTCCCCAGAGTTTATTTATATTTTTGGTTTATTATTATTATTATTATTATTATTATTATTATTATTATTATTATTATTATTATTATTAATAATAATAATATTATTAATTGCTTATTATTATTTATTAATATTATTTATTATTATTTTTTTAAATTAATTTATTTAACTGCTGTCTGCTCCCACTCTCCAATTGACCCAGAGTTACTGCGCTCACAAGGGCACAATGTTTGACTTTGTGCATGTTCAGAAATGGGTCCTTTCTGCCATCTAGTGGATAAGTTACCTGACTGCGGTTTTTTTCTTTTTTTCTTTTTTCTTTCTTAATGTGAGATGAAAGCAAGTGTTTATGAATGAGCTTTTTTTTTTTTCAGATTCGGTCGCATTGGCCGTCTGGTGACCCGTGCTGCTTTCTTGACCAAGAAAGTGGAGATCGTGGCCATCAATGACCCATTCATTGACCTTGATTACATGGCAAGTTCCTCAATTTTATTTTTTTTATTTAACTAGTTTTGGGGTTATTTTGAATATATTTATAGTGCTTGTTTCTTCACAGGTTTACATGTTCCAGTACGACTCCACCCATGGAAAGTACAAGGGTGAGGTTAAGGCAGAAGGCGGCAAACTGGTCATTGATGGTCATGCAATCACAGTCTATAGCGAGTGAGTGCTGTTCCTCCAAACTATGCATGGTTTTTATTATTATTATTATTATTATTATTTTTGCAAGCATTGGGCTATGCTCATGATCTCTGCCTAAACAGGAGGGACCCAGCCAACATTAAGTGGGGTGATGCAGGTGCTACTTATGTTGTGGAGTCTACTGGTGTCTTCACTACTATTGAGAAGGCTTCTGTACGTAATCATGGATGTTACATAAGCTGCCTGCAACAACAATTGTTTTTCTGTAACTGAAATTTTGCTGTCCTGGTAGGCTCACATTAAGGGTGGTGCAAAGAGAGTCATCATCTCTGCCCCAAGTGCAGATGCCCCCATGTTTGTCATGGGTGTCAACCATGAGAAATATGACAACTCTCTCACAGTTGTAAGGTAAATGGTGTTTTTATTATTTATTTATTTATTTATTTATAAGTATTTGCTTGTTTGAAAATTGATTCGTTTTTGATAATAGATAAAGCACCTAAATTTGGCTAAAGCTTTTAGAAATACTTGTAGAAAGACATGTACTATATCCATATTTTTAGTTAAACTAAGTTGGTATGGTGTCTAAATGCAGTCATGATTTATCCAGTAGGGGGTGTAATAAAGAAATATTTATCTCAAGGCATGTTAAATGTCTGCATTTATAGTATTGTTTGTGACATTATTTTATTTATTCTCCCAGCAATGCCTCCTGCACCACCAACTGCCTGGCTCCTTTGGCAAAGGTCATCAATGATAACTTTGTCATCGTTGAAGGTCTTATGGTAAGATTAAATGGCCTTTCCAATCTCCTCTAAAAGCCTTTTGACCCTAAAGTGATTGAGACCTGCTGTGATGCACCAATTTATTTAAGCCCTGCACTGGACTATGCTTTTTAAAGCAATTAAATGTGGAAGTCACGATTATACAAATTTTTCAAGAACGTCCTGGTTTTCCATTTCAGAGCACTGTTCATGCCATCACAGCAACACAGAAGACCGTTGATGGGCCCTCTGGGAAGCTGTGGAGGGATGGCCGTGGTGCCAGTCAGAACATCATCCCAGCCTCCACTGGGGCTGCCAAGGCTGTAGGCAAAGTAATTCCTGAGCTCAATGGGTCAGTTTTACCTCATCTTTTGACATTTGAGTGTCAGTCTAATTTAAAACCTCTGCTATGAACTTTTTTTTTTTTACATGCGCTTCTTTTTTTTTTATTTTTAATTTTTTTTTTATTTTGGTAGTATTGTGTAGTTTTTAAAGTTTGATTTGTCTTAACTTATGATTTATTAGATTTATATTAATTTATTTTAGATATTTGATAAGTGATTTTATTTCTATTATACAAGTAGTTATTTATATTTGTGTATTGACCATGATTATTGCTCATTTCAGCAAGCTTACTGGTATGGCCTTCCGTGTCCCCACCCCCAATGTCTCTGTTGTGGATCTGACAGTCCGTCTTGAGAAACCTGTGAGTTTCCAAACTGTGTGGCTACAGCTGAAAGATGTTTAAACTCAGCCTTGCTGTAGTAAGTGTTTGCTTGCCACACAAACAAATTAACCCTTGCTCTATTTTACAGGCCAAGTATGATGAGATCAAGAAAGTCGTCAAGGCTGCAGCTGATGGGCCCATGAAAGGAATTCTGGGATACACGGAGCACCAGGTTTTTTTTATTTATTAAATGACCTGTGGCTATTGTTTTTAATTTAATATAAATTTCCATTGTCGTTATACATTTATAATCTCCTGGTTCCAGGTTGTGTCCACTGACTTCAATGGGGATTGCCGTTCATCCATCTTTGACGCTGGTGCTGGTATTGCTCTCAACGATCACTTTGTCAAGCTGGTCACATGGTAAGATACTGTTTTACTAAATCTCATACTCTTTTAATTTGACTAACTTTTGTCTGCAGTCTTTTGGAAGATTTGCCTTGTGAACAAGCTTTGCCTCATCTGAATTTTAAATGAAATTGTCTTATTACAACTTAATCTTGATTTTTATGTCATTTTCAGCCTTCATTTTGTTTATAGGCTATTTATTTTAAAAAGATTTCATAACCATTGCTTTAATTTCTCAAACTTTGTACTTTTTTTAATTTTTTTTTTTTTATGTTTTTAAATAAGATTAATGTCTTCCCATAGGTATGACAATGAGTTCGGTTACAGCAACCGTGTATGTGACCTGATGGCACACATGGCCTCCAAGGAGTAGATGTGACCCCTTTTGCTGTTTCTTTTTTTTGATACGCGACCATTCTCCCATCTGGTTGAATGTTTGCACCACGTGCCTGGAAGGAAATTACATGCTTAAATTGAAGACCAATATTATTTTTATATACTCTGTTCTGTTTCGTGTGTGAGGTTAAAAATAAATGTTGACTTCAAAGGCTTTTCTGTCTGTTAACAACTTGCGATGGAATAAAAGTCCTCTGTTTGTGAGAAATGGAGAAAAGCTGTCATTTGTTATTTCAATAGCTTGTTCGGTGCAATCATTAATCTTGGAGGGTTATTTTAAAGAATGTTTTCTTTTTGAGCAGGGGTTTTTTTTTTTTTTTTTTTTTTTTTTTTTTTTTAAATCAAGTCCTAACAGTTTACAGGTATGCATAATGGGGAAACTTAACTGACAAGCATCGGGTGGGGTCTTTTACTTTAGCCCATCTACTTTAATATGTTATTTAGAGCTAGAAAGTTTTATTACAAATAGTGACTACTACCAGCAATTTGCATAAGTGACTAAATGAACATTTTTGTGTAAATACTGGGGAAAACTTTGAAAGGAAAGTTTACCCAAAACTGATCCTTTCCAGGGTCAAATTTGATCCTAAGGGCTGGTATCTTGCAGGGTTTTGCCAACTGTAATCAGACACACCTGAACAAGCTAATCAATCTTGCTGTAAGCTTTGTTGCAGGTGTTTAAGGAAAGTTAGAGCTGCACTTTATCAGACTGAGTTTAGACCTTTTTAGTGTCCTTCTGCCAAAATCTCAATCATATACTCTAGGTTGGTAGGGGAAAACATCTTTAGTAGAAACAAATAATTATAATTTATTATTTTGTCTCAAACCTGACCCATTTTCTCCTATGAACAAAGAGAATTGCTCCATTTGAGTATAGCGGTGTTAATAAATTAGGGGATGAGTAAATAACAGAATTTAGAATTTTAGTTAATGCTTTACAAAAACAGTACATAATGTACTAACATTTAAAGCAGGAATGTCTAACTGTGTGTCTGTCTGTCAAATATTGTCGGCAGTGAAATATAACAAACCAATAAACCTTGTCATGAGTAATTTCCTAATTCATTAAATAAAAAAATATTACTTTGAATAGTAATAACTAATCCAGTGTAACTTTTTTTCAGATTGAAATTTATTGCAATAAAAACAAGGCATGGTGGAATTCATTGCTAAACACACTAGTTAAACAGAATCTTGCCTTTATTCACTCACCAGAGATCTTGTTTTCTGTCCTCTGTATTTACATTTTTAAACTTAATCTGACTAATTTTCATTGCAACCTTTAACTTTAGATAGGCTCTTTTTCTTTTTGTAACTTAACAAAACGTATGCAAACAAATATAAGGTTGCATTAAATTTGAAATGATAATCTCTAAACCGTTCTCAGATGGCAGGGTGGACCAAATCAAAGTTTTTTTTGGGACACTTTTGGCCAGCAGGACCTAGTTTGAGTATCTTTAAACCTTATATGGACACTTAACTCATAAACCTTGACATTTTAACAGGAATTCATTAAGAAGTAATAATAATGTTCCCCCCAGAGACTGGGCATGGGATAACTTTTTTTTTTTTTTCAAGGTATACAGTGGTTTGTAAAAGTCAAGGTTTTAAAACCATCAACATTTACTGCTAAACTGTTTCTACAGTATATGTAAGATTTTTTTTTATGGTTTTAATTTTTTTTTAGGACAACGGTATCTTCGGCAGAAAATGTAGCCAAAAATGCCATTTTAATTTGTAAAGAAATTTGTGTTTTTGAAACTAATGGAGACAGCAGAAGTCAATGATTCATTTGAGTTATTCAGTCTGACATGTTCACTGCTCCAAAATACTTTAAATGTTTCTCAAATTAAAACATATTGTGCTTAAAAGGGAAAAAAAAAGTAGTTTTTTTTTTTTTTTTTACCCAGACATTTAAATAATTTATTTTAAGTAGTAATTACTATATTGTGAACCCGTGATGTTTTTATCCAAGGTTATCAAATCGTCAGAATCTTCTACCGGCCCATACCTAGTTATGAAGACCATTATACATTAACAAGTCATGAGTTTATATTGGTCAAGTTGCACTTTTACTTAATATTATTTACTTTATATACAAGTTTAGCTGAAACTAAAGTTTTAATGTCAACAAACATGAGTAATTAATTTAGCCATTTTTCACACACATATGACTTGTAAATTGTTTGGTCACACTTTATTTTGATGGTCCGTCTGTTGAATTTAAGTTACATTAGATTACATTAGACTCATTAGGTTATAAGTAGACTGTTAGGGTAGGGTTAATGTAAGTTGACATGTACTTGCAAAGTTTCTTATAGTCAGTTAAAGATCTGTTAAAGGAGCAATATACATTTGATGGAGTGGCCCTCCTAATATCTACAATAAAGTCTTTTGAAGCTAAATATCAAACCCAACAGGAAGTCAGATTTTTTTAACTTCCTCTGCTGAAAATGTGCAGTTTCTGCCATTTCCAGGCGTTGTATTTTAACAAACTTCTCCAAGGGATTTTATCAGATCAACACCAAAACTGCTTGTTGTAATCTAAAGGCCTGGTGGTGTCCATGGCGGCCTTTCCATCTTTGTTTCGCTATGAAACAGGAAGTTGCTATAACTCAGGCATCAGCCAAACCTGTTAATAGCGTCAAGCAATTTCTAAGTGTGAACTCTTGAAATTGTGAAAATCTAGAGTTTTTGTTGAAAGGCGTGTGACAAATCTCAGTGTTTCGGCATGGAAAAGCAAGCAGTTATTACTCAGGCTTACTATGTCCAGTCTGCTCCAAATTCCGCACCATTGATTATAGTACTACACTGAAGACATCTACATGTGAATATTCAATCGCAGTCATAGCACCACCTGCTGACAGAAGTTCATTGTGTTCTGTCAGCGGTGAGCCCAGGTGCAAGGTCCCTTTCATTGCTGCTTGCAGCTTTAATGCATGTACTATTATTGTAAAGTGTTACCAATTTTTGTATAAACTATCCTTTAATTAAGGTTTATTACGACTCAAGTAAATTAATTGAAGTGTAATTTAAGTGATTTTAAACCTTTTTCAGATTCTTCTGTTGAAAACAAAATATTCCAAAGATTATTAAGTTTTGAAAAGCTCTTTGTTGTCATTTTTAAAATTGCATAAATGTTCATGAGAATAATTACTAAAAAACTAGTCCTAGTGACTAGTCCTGGTCTGCTTTAAATAATTACAAATCTGTATAACCTAAAAGAGTTTTCCTTTTTAAACTACCCTCATGCATCCATCTCTGTTGCATTCTCTTTTGCTCACTGACACACTCTTTAGTTCAATACTCGCTCCATTTATAAATCGGAGTTAGTTCTGCATGAATAATGCATCCTGACATAGACATGCCATTATAACACCTGATGGGCCTTTATGAAATATGTCTATCAATGTTATTGATGTCAAAGTCAAAGGTCCAATGGACGTTTCAGCATTAATGCATTGCATTAGCAAAGCACAGATGTACCAATAATGGGCATGAGATGCTTCAGGGAAAAATGCAGACTTCATCGCTCAAGAGAGCTATTGTGGAGTTCATGTTTTCTAAATAAATAAAATTAAATAAATAAATAGATAGATAAATAGTGTGTAGCATGATTGCCACAAAACAAGAAGGTCACTGGTTCGAGCCTCGGCTGGGTCAGTTGGCATTTCTGTGTGAAGTTCTGTGTTCTCCCCGTGTTGGCGTGGGTTTCCTCCGGGTGCTCCGGTTTCCCCCGTAGTCCCAAGACATGTGGTATATGTGAACTGAAAAAGCTAAATTGGCTGTAGTGTATGTGTGAGAATGCAACAGTGTATGGGTGTTTCCCAGTGTTGGGTTGTGGCTGAAAGGGCAAAACATATGCTGCGTAAAACAGGCTATATAAGCTGGCGGTTCATTCCGCTGTAGCGACTCCAGATTAAGAAAGGGACTTAAGCACAAAAAGAAAATGAATGAATGAATGAATTAAATTTTATTAAACTTAATAAAAGTAAATTTTAAATAAATAAATACATAAATAAATAAATAAACAAATAAACAAAAATAAGTAAATAAATAAATATTAATCTCAATAGTTGTTGACAATGCTTGGATGCAAACAATCATAACAAAATTAATGCACCATATGTACTTTCATATGGTTCTATTTTTAACTTTGAGACATTCTAGGATTGTGGGATTTGTGCCTCGTCTTTTTGCATGAACTATGTGGGTGTATGCACTTTAAAGCTGTCCAATTCTGTTGATAAGAATGAGGATAGACGAAGGATTAAGTGACTTCGGTTGCTTAGTTCGGGTGACTACTTGCACATTTACACTTCCGTATGAATCTCTCTCTCTCTCCCTCTCTCTCACCCAGACGCACAGATTATGTCACTGTGCTTTATTAATCTTACAGCCCCAAGTGCTTCATCCAATATGATGTTTATTCATCTGACTAAAACCTCATTTCTGGCTCTCCAAAAAATCTATCTTCCGCAATGTCCTCTAATCACAAAGGCAAAAAGTTATGAAGTGCAATAGAGGATTGAGAGACAGGTAGAGGTATGCACAAAGAGGGAGGTGCTGTGCATCCTGGTGGTCCACTGCCAGAGTGACCACAGCAAAATTGATTCACTCCTGCTGTATAAACAGAGAGCAACAGGAACAAAAGAGGCTTACGTCTGAAATGCAGGCATTTTTTCTTTGAGATTAACTGAAAGCAGCAGACTGAAAAAGACGGAGAGTAAACACAAGAATTGGACTGACCAAAAGGAATGTGAGTAAAAAAAAATCACTTTTTTGCTTTGATTAGATTTGCTTCTGTAAGTAACCAAATTTAATTTGACAACAAGGATGATTTATGGTTTTAAATATATTTTAATGTGATTCATTCATTCATTCATTTTCTTGTCGGCTTAGTCCCTTTATTAATCCGGGGTCGCCACAGCGGAATGAACCGCTAACTTATCTAGCACATTTTTACGCAGCAGATGCCCTTCCAGCCCCAACCCATTTCTGGGAAAATGTGATTTGTTATCTATTTATAGTATGTCTTCACTTTAAGAGAATGTTTTGGTAACACTTTACAATAAGCAGTTCATTCAATTTCACTCATAACATACATTAACTTTGGATATTGCAATAGTTAATTATACGAATAAATAAAATGTTAGCAGATATTTTTTTATCTGTTTATATTCAGTTTTAGGTTGAGTAATTTGGATTTGAGCAATTCCAGCGTTACGGATGTGACATTTGCAGTGAAAACTCAAAGCATAAATTCATATAGAAAGTGTATGTTAACATTATATTGAAAATTTTGTTTATATTTTCTTGAACAACTGACCACAGAGTTATAAAATCATAAAAATTTCAATCTGTAAACATGTTTTGTACTTGGCGAAAAATACATATGAAAATAAGCATGCATTATGGATGTGACAAAAAAAAGTCTGCAGGTTTACAATATTCAACATACTTAGTAGAAATTCTGTGAATTAAACTACACAACCCAAAAGATTCAATGACAATCAAAAGGATAAGAGTTGGCTCTCTCTAAAACAAAATTGATCAGTTTTATTTAATTTAATATTTTTACATTTATGAGGAAAAAGTGTCGTTATGGATGTGACGTCTCTACGTTATAGATGTGACAGATATGAAATTGCCACTTGTGTGACTTTGGTAAATTAAATAGAATAGTTTAAAAACATTGGCAGATGCATATTAGAGTATTTCTAAAGTACTGTAAAATTCTTGTTTACCACAAAAAACACAGTTTCCTTATTTTGGTGAAAACATAATTTTTTTTCATGGCAAGATTGACATTTGCATGGAATTGCTCATATACATTAACATCATACATTAACTTTGCATGTTGCAATAGTTAATTATAAGAATAAATAAAAGGTTAGCAGCTTTTATTTATCTGTATATATTCAGTTCTGTTTATATTCAGTTTGAGTAATATATCATTTAAATTCAGTGCTGTATAAAGTGAGCTAAGAGTGAATAAAAGCATATTTAAGTTCAAATTTAAACTAAAGGTAATCAAGCCTAAACAAATGCTGCAGTCACTGTAGCGAGAGGTCTTTTTTAAAAAGTTGGATCCTTATTGCAGTAATAAGTAATTTTTTTCTGGCATTCTTGATCTTTATAACAATTCTTTTAACTCACTCTAATGTAAATAAAATGTGACTAGCTTTAAAAAAGATCAGAGAATTTATTTTATAGCCATATTCAGGCCTGTAGCCAGCCTTTCTCTCTCTCTCTCTCTCTCCCTCTCTCTCTCTCTCTCTCTTTTTTTTTTTTTTTTTTTTGCAGTTATTTGACTCATTTTCTATTTAATTATGAAACGTACAGTAAGTACTGCCAGTAACATTTTAAACACAATTTTTTTTTAACTGGATTAGCTGGTCGGGTGTTCAAAACACTTTTTGATGTACCAAAAATATTTCCTAAAGATTTAAAATAAATAAATATAAATAATAAATAAATGCTTATTTTTAAAATACAAGTTTATTTACATCATATATCATAATATCATATATCATAATAGGAATCTAGTCAACTTGGAGTTATAAGGTTCTATCCATGTTCTGAATGATGTTGAGATATTGAGCTTCAAAGATTTTGCATTAGATTAAGCAAACATTATGTTTGCTTAATAGAACATTTGTTTTTTTTTTTAAATAAAAAGTCCTAAAATGTAAACAACTTATAAAAAACACCCCATAATGTAAATAAGTTGTCATTTAATAAGAATATGTAAATAACTCAATTTTGACAAAAATGTCAGATAGAACCTTATAATTCTAAAGACAATCTAAAGTTTTAAATGAAAAACTGCAGCCTATTGTCATTTATTTGGAAAATAACAAACTGGCCAGCACATTCAACTCTCCTCAGTTAGAATTTGGATAATATTTGAATAATTAAATATTAAAAAATAAACAATAATAATAATAATAACAATAATAATAATAATAACAATAATAATAATAATAACAACAATAATAATAATAACAATGTGGTGGTTCATTCCGCTGTGGGGGCCCTTGATGAATAAAGGGACTAAGCCGAAAAAGAAAATTTTTGAATGAATAATAATAATGCTTCATGATTTTACATTTGAAACCTCATGGATAAGCTTAGCGTAGAACTCCTTTACATTTTAAAATGTCATTATCAGCAGATAAGGTGGGGTTTAGGGTATACAGGGGTTTAGGCCATACCATAGGCATTTGTAGTGAACTCTGAAAACATAGCTAGTCTTTAAAGTAAAGCATTAAATGCATGCTACAGTATGTAATTAATTCTCTCATTGTCAGAGACAATGAGATGCAATCAATCCAGAATTCTTTTGATTCTTTATTCTTTCCACAAAGTTTCCAACAAATACTGAGTATGCAAGTGCTAACAATCACTTTAAGGTATCCATGTGGGTTTGTGTGTGTGTGGTCTACAACAAATTTGAATAAACAAAGTAATGAATCAGAAAAACTTATACAAATAAATATACTAAAACACTATATACAATCAACATGAGTATGAGATCACTGATTGCCAGAAACGCTTCAAAATAGAAGCTCATGTGAACCTTTTTAACACTGTGGCTCTAAATAATTAATATTAATATAATTGATAAAATAACCCTTATGATAGGAGTAACCTGTGAATGTGTCAGAGACAATGAGATGCAATCAATCCAGAATTCTTTTGATTCTTTATTCTTTCCACAAAGTTTCCAACAAGTACTGAGTATGCAAGTGCTAACAATCCCTTTAAGGTATCCATGTGGGTTTGTGTGTGTGTGTGTGTGTGTGTGTGTGTGTGTGTGGTCTACAACAAATTTGAATAAACAAATTAATGAATCAGAAAAACTTATACAAATATATATACTAAAACACTTCTATGTACAATCAACATGAGTATGAGATCACTGATTGCCAGAAACACTTCAAAATAGAAGTTCATGTGAACCTTTTTAACACTGTGGCTCTATTTAATTAATATTAATATAATTGATAAAATAACCCTTACACACACACCTTTACACACAAATGGAGATGCAGCACTAGCAACGCTTCAGCATACTTTAATTCACAAATAACTATATATTATGAAGGATTCAAAATTGTACAAATCTGCAGGTACACACACACACACACACACACACAAATATTGCTGCTTTTTTCTTTTGTGCTATATATTCTATTCCTTTTGGTGCCACTGTTATTACTTAATGTGTTTTTAGGATTTCCACAGGGTCTTAAAAAGTCTTAAAATGTCTTAAATTTTAAAGACAAAATTTTAGGCCTTAAATTCACTGAAATGTTGTGTTATAGGTCTTAAATCATTTTAAACAGGTTTTTATTTCACTTTGTCTAAAGCTACCCAATCTGGCCAAATAAGTTTTTTTATTGCAAAGAGATTCAATTTATTACAGTTGTTAAATTTTTTCAGCAAATTCTCCAAATTAAATTCCCTAATCATGGAAAGAAAACTAACGCAACACATCCCTTTACATGATCTTCCATTAATAGAAAAACTATTTACTAAAGTTACTGTAACGAGGAGACTGACGCGGAGGGATCCATTTTGCAGTATTTAATAGACACAGTTCAATCACAAACATACAACACGCACTAAAGTGCGAACTCACATCAACAGCAATCAATATAGATCATGGGGCTGGCGGCTGACAGACACAGAGTGATATACCAGGCATGGATCAGTGGCAGGCGGCGTGGTTCAGAGTCCGTATAACAAGCGTGGGTCGAGGGCAGGCAGCGTGGTTCAGAGTCCGTATAACAAGCGTGGGTCGAGGGCAGGCAGAAGGCAACTCAGAGTCAGAAACAGGCCGGGGTTATGCACAGGAGATCAGGCAGGTAATAACGCTCAGAAATGTTGGCCTTGGCTGAACAAGATTTCACAATGAACTGGTGTTTGAGTGTGGCTTATATAGGGAGCGTGGGTTGTTAACGGAATTCAGTTCAAGTGTGTACACAATCAGTTTTGGTGGATAATGAATGCTTAGAAGTCCGGGGATGGCGGCCTCTGTTGGCCAGCACGGGGAATGACTAAGACCGAGTCGGTGACAGTTACCAGACCATTAGAAAAAATCCTTAGTGTTTAGTCTAAAATTGCATTCATATTGGTCTTAAAAGGGTCTTAAAATATCTTAAATTTGATTTGGTGACACCTGCAGAAACCCTGGTATTCAAATGTTGAGAGCAGTCAGTTAGAAAACATTTTGCTGCAATCTTTATATCCTATACTGTGTTTATTAACTAGGGTGTTTCCAATACCAGTGCTGTGATAAAGGATGCCACGTTAGGCCTAGCAGAGACAGGGAGGAGTGTGGTAGATTACATATAGAATTACATATATTATTGTAATTTGTGAATAAAAGTATGCTGAATATAGTGCTGCGTGTGCATGTGTGTAAAGGTGTGTGAGTGAGTGTGATACACATTCACAGGTTACTCCTATCATACGTAGCAGACAAATGGTATAAACAGACAGCATACGGACTCTATGAGATTCACAGATCATTTTCATTTAGTTTTTACTTTATTTATAAATTTGTTATAAACTAGTTGTTTTTCTTCCAGTCACATACATTAAATGTTTAATTATCTATGACATGGTACTACTTATATTATTTTAGCATCTGTACACCAATATAAGTAGTGAAAGTGGTGTGGTAATGTGGGCAGGGTGGTACAGTGCCAGGGCTGAATTTTTGTCCCAGTCTGCCCCAGGCCCCCGGTTTTGAAAAGAAGTAATAGTGTTAAAATCTTAATGGTTGTAGACAGATTTTACAACATATTGATTCTAGCCTTCAATGTATACAAAACACTCTTATATACCTTAATTTTGTTTGGTTTTTAAAGACATCTTTGAAGGAACAGTATGTTTGCAAATGTCGTAAAATAAACGTGTTTCCTTATAAAGCAATATTTACCTTGATTTTTCTTCAAGTGTTGTTGATAAAAATGTAAATTCCCTCCATCTTAAACATGTTCTCAGATGGCAATATTCATTTTCCTAGAAGCCACCTAAATAATCTTTCACACAAACTTTTTAAAGCGACATTACAGTGTTGTGGTGAAAATGACACTGATACTCTGCGACAGCTATATTTTGTATGAAAAATAATATTGATAATAGTCAATAACTATATTGTGTATTGTAATATACTACTTGTGTTTAATTAAGATACTTTAATAGATACCAGATAAATAATATTTTAAAATGTTATTTTCATAGTTGAAGTTTAAAAACTCTTGGCGTGCGACAAGGGTAAAACAGTTATTTTGATACCTAAAAGTAATAATATGAATAATATATAATAGAAAGGTAGTAATTTTCTTAAAAGTAGGTTTTATTGTTAGTTTGACAAAGAAAGAGGAATTTGAACAAAATTATATATGTTTTTGGATATATGATCAAAGGACATAAAAGTGCCCCTAGCAGAAGAATTACCCTTAAATGAATCTTGATGTCAGTTCTAAAATCGATATTTGTCATTATTAATCAGCATCATTAATATAGAGCCAGTTTTAACAGAGCATGGCAATGTATAAATATGCAGCTGTTTTTGTTTGATTTTTGTTTACATTCAGCATTTTGCTTGAGTGGATTTGAACATCAGTTAATTTGGCACAGCAGCAAATATATCTTTAAAATATATTTATATCCTCTGACTTTCTCTCTTTTTCCCATTGTATGTCTCTCTGACGGTAGTTAATGTCTAAGAGAGTGAATGGCTCATGGATGGGGTCTGTCTCTGTCCCATCATCCATCCCTCATGCCTTCCGCTCACAGCTATCCCCATCTGCTGACCTCAGCATTGCCGTCTTCCTCATCATCACGGGTCAGTTATCTGTTTTGATTAGTTTATCAATTAATGCTGATCTATTAATGCCTTTAGCAAATATTATTTTTATTGCTTAATATATAAACTCACCTGACAAAGTAATCTGTTTTTTTCTTCTTCTCTCAGGCGTGGTGTCAGTATTTGGGAATGGTTTAGTTTTGTTGGTTTATGGTCAGCGGAGAAAGAAGCTCAGAGCGCATGAGTTGATGACCATCAATCTGGCTGTGTGTGATTTCGGCTACAGTCTGCTGGGGGCGCCATGTATCATCATCTCGAGGTACCACCACTGTACCGAATGCACATTTACATTTACGGAGCAGACTCAGAGTACATCCAGTAGTGTATGTTACGTAAGAGCTCTCTTTTCTACACTGAAAAAAAATATTCAAAGATGATTCCTTGGATTTACTCAATTTTTTTTTTTTACGCTAGGTAGTTGTAAACAATTTATTTGGGTAGAATTTAAACAAACAAATTAAGTTGAACATTATTAAACTTAATTTGTTTGTTTAAATTCAACACAAATAAATTTATTGCAACAGTTCTGCATGCAACACTTTTTTCAGTGTAAAGCTCATCATTGCATCGCTTGCTTTTGTGATTATCATCCCTTTGTGTCTTCTGCTGTCTGTAAGTGTCAAGGTCATGATGTTTTGTCAAAAGGAATAAAGATTACTGACTATTGAAATAGTAAGCCATTCATGATTAAATAATGCAAGGAATTAGACTGATCTGATGTGACTTAGAGGCAATTTTAAAATTTAATTGAATTGAATTATTTCACAGAGATGGGTTGCAGCTGGAAGGGCATCCTCTGTGTAAAAATGTGCTGGATAAGTTGGCGGTTCATTCCGCTGTGGCGACTCCGGATTAATAGTGGGACTAACCTGAAAGTAAAATGAAGAAATGAATGAATGAAATTAATTAAATTTTTATTTCACAGATTTTAGACAAGCTGTATAAAATCACAAGTATCCTATACATTTTGAAATAAAAAATGTAAACACACAATCAAGCCCTGGGCTTGTTTCCATTGTGGTCCTCCCTGTTAAAAACAAAAAGGCGGCAAAACAAACAGTACCTCCACATTTTAAAACAGGAACAAAATTATTCACAAATACATTTATCCATTTATTATTTTTCCCCGTCTTAGTCCCTCTATTAATCAGTGGAATGAACCGCCAACGTTGCAGCATATACTTTACACAGTGGATGCCCTTCCAGCTGTAACCCTATTCACAATACAATAACATATAAAAAAACATCATGATCCACCATTCAAACGAATTATCCTTATCAAACAATGATGCAGTGGTGGAGTAAGTAGTGCTGTTGCCTCACAGCAAGAAGGTTGCTGGTTCGAGCCTCGGCTGGGTCAGTTGGCATTTCTGTGTGGAGTTTGCATGTTCTCCCTACGCTTGTGTGGGTTTCCTCCGGTTTCTTCAGTTTCCTCCACAGTCCAAAGACACGGGGTACAGGTGAATTGGGTAAGCTAAATTGTCCTTAATGTATGAGTGTGTATGGATGTTTCACAGAGATGGGTTGCAGCTGGAAGGGCATCTGCTGCGTAAAACATATGCTGGATAAGTTGGCGGTTCATTCCGCTGTTGCGACACCAGATTAATAAAGGGACTATTAAGCCAAAAAGAAAATGAATGAATAAAATCCCAACCCCTAGTACTACATGAATGCTGTTATATGAATGCTGCTCTCATTCCCAGTTTAAAACACTCTTTTACTTATAGTTAACTTACCTAAATTCTTCAAAAAAAACTCTTTGTGCAAATGTGCTTTATGAATTTTTTTAAAATGGTTCGTACTACTTTTATTTTGTGCCTTTTGCAATTTTTCCTTCATACTCTTTGAGCAGCTATTATACCAAAATATAGTAGCATAATCAAAATGGGGTTGAATCAAAGCTACTGCCAACTGAACAAGTAAAATATTTTATATGTGCTTTCTTTAAAGTTCACTGAATGAAAAATGAAGAAAATCAAACAAACAAAAACCAATGAAATTCAAAGCCATTGTTTTTTTCTTGCCATTTGAATTAAAATACATTTTAAGGTGCCAAAAGCTTTACACATTTGCGACTAGGACCGGACCATGAAATCAGTCTTATGTTATGTTTTTATGGTCCGCAGCTACATTTTTGGCAATAGTCAAAAATACTAAAATTATTGATTTTTCCTTTATACCAAAACTCATTAGATTAATCAAATTTTGTTTTCATGAGAGAATATAGAAAGAGAGATGTTTTGTAAGGACACAGAGTGAGTTGGTGTGCCTTATTGATAGGCAGGGGAAAAAGGGGTGAGTTAAACAGTAACAGTTCAACAGGTAAGATGAGTAGTATAGAAGAGCCCTGGTGGCAACAGACACAAGCCACAGATGCATATAGGCTGCAAACTGAAGTGACCATGCCAGGCCTTGGAAGGAGCACAGCAGAGCACCATCTAGAAAAATGTTGGTGCAAGCAGCAAAAACTTTGGGCTGTGGACAATGTAAAGCATGTATTGTTCTCTGAAGAGTCCACCATCACTGTCTTTTCCACATGTGGTGGAGTTTAGGGTGTGGAGAAGCCTCAAAGAAGTGTACAACCCAAAGCATTGCATGCCCAGAGAGGAACTTGGGGGTAGATCAGTGATAGCACAATACTTGTGCTATATGGGTGCATCACTGACAAGGTCTTCCGAACCATTCTGTTTTCCTGGGAGTCTCCCGGAACTCCCGGAATTTCAGTTTAAATGTCTAACTCCGTGTAAATATTCGAAACATTAAAACATGTCTTTGGGTAAAGGAAGATAGAAAAATAAATACAAAATAAATCTTGTTTATCTTTGTTCAGTACACAGTGATGTTATATGGATAAAATATCATCAAATGTAGTATTTGGCTTGTAGACTTGTATATGCATTAACACAGCCACAGTTCATAAAGAATTGGCAATCTGTTAGAAATATTTACTCAGAAAAACCTTATATCTGAGCATATATGCAGGCTTTTTGTGGGTATTTTAGAATTTGCTGTGCTCAGGATTTTGCTGCTGCTATAAACTTTCTTTTCTCCTATTTGTCTTTCTCAGTCTGTCCCATGCCTGGATTTTTGGCGAAACAGGATGTATATGGTATGGAATTCAGGGCTTTGTTTTCGGGATTGGATCTCTCATCACCACCTGCCTCATATCCCTTGACCGCTGCTTTAAGATTTGCAGCTTTCGATATGGTAACTTTCCTTTTTATTGTTTGTAGAATAATTTTATGTTTTGACTTTTTGACTTTTTAAGTTATGTTCATTATGTTTTAATTTATGGACATTTTTGAGAGTTACAATTTTAGGTTACTAAAAAAAATATAAGAACACAACATATATGAAAGAAAAATATAAGAATATAACATAATAAAGATTATACTTTATAAATTAATCTTGACTAGATTGTTGTGGCCAGCTGTTAAGATCATGTTAAATAAAGCCTCAACCTGTTATATACATTTAAGTAGTTGAAATTAAATAAAATGAAATGTTTAGTGCTGTTTAATCAAAGGATTAATCCAGATTATTCTCATCCAAAATATGTTTATGTTGCATTATGTGTATATTTATGTTTATATAAATAGTTGCATGAATATATTGTATGAGCCATTTTATAAGATATACACTTTATTTGTTACACCAGTCAACTTCACATTAACGCAAATTTCTTATAGCCAATCACTTGGCAGCAACTCAATGCAATATGAGATCAAGTTCAAACCGATCAAGATGATCTGCTGCAGTTCAAACCGAGCATTAGAATGGGCAAAAAAAGTGATTTAAGTGACTTTGAACATGGCATGGTTGTTGGTGCCAGACAGGCTGGTATGAGTATTTCAGAAACTGCTGATCTACTGGGATTTTCACGCACAACCATCTCTAGGGTTTATTTCGAGAATGGTCAGAAAAAGAGAAAATATCCAGTGAGCTGCAGTTTTGTGGGCACTTGTTGATGCCAGAGGTCAGAGGAGAATGACCAGACTAGTTCCAGCTGATAGAAAGGCAACAGTAACTCAAATAACCACGCGTTTCAACCGAGGTAAATTTATATACTCTGCCTTTAACAAAGCTAACAAAACATCAAGCCTGTAGATTTCCAAGGCAATCTCATGGCAATTCGAACTTTTTGATTTATAGTTTTTCTTAATTGCTTTGATGCAGCTGTCAACTGAAACTCCACATTTTCAAAACAGTTAACACACAGGCCTAAACAGCGGCACTCATGGTCAAAATGACACATTTTGCTTGCAAAACGCTCATACCATGTCAAAACATTTAAAATATGTAGCAAAAGCTTTTTTCCTTCAAACAACATAACTTGCTAACAAATATATGAGCTCTTTCAATTATTGATTACACAATGGACAACAAAATTCAAAATACAGAACTGTGAATCAGTGCACAATGGCTTGCCATTGTAGTTGATAACGAAGGGGTGTCAAACCGGTGCTTCAGTGTATTCATACTGATCTTGATAGTTTCTAATGGTTAGGAAGAGATGGTTTCTGTTTGGTTACTATGGCTAAAATAATTGAGTTTGGACCGCTTGAATGACAATTAACTGTTATGAAAAATGTTGGGGAAAATGTGTCAACCCAATGAGAAAGGGTTTACACATTTGCAAGACCTGTCTTCTGCTCTGCTGGGATAGTGATAATAAAAATGAAGTGGAACCTAGTTTCTTTAACCTGGTCAAAGCAAACAAGAAAAACTGTAATGGGTAATTCGTATGACTTCGTACGACCTAATTCATACAATTTAGTTCGATTTGCTCATCACCCAATGACAATTGGTTTAAGGGCGGGGTTGGGTGCCATGCCTCCTTTTAAAAACTGGAGGCTGAATTTTAAACTTTACAGAACTCGTAGCCACTAAATTGACAAAACAGAAAACACTTACCTTTCTTGTGAGATCAGGCTGATATTTAAGTCTTTTTTGTAGCAACTTGTATGAAGCCATTAAGCATGTTAATCATTTTCTTTTTGTCTCAGGTCAGTGGGTTGAAAGAAAACATGCCTCTCTGTCTGTCACTCTGGTTTGGATCTATACATTGTTCTGGGCCTCACTTCCCATGTTTGGCTTTGGTAGTTATGGCCCCGAACCATTTGGAACCAGCTGCACCATAAACTGGTAATCAACCACAGCCATTAGTAGCAGTCTGTTCCCCAATGGTGTGTGGGTGTTTTAAGATTGCATTCTCAATTGATAAGTACACAAGTTCACTTTTAAGTGTAAAAATTTTACAAATATTATTTTACCCACAAAAAGCAGACCACAACCTAGAAATAAATGTCTGTATGACTTCATGCATATTTCCTGTGACCACAGGTGGAGGATGAACTCATCACTTACTGATAGAATCTATATATTCCTGATCCTGTCCCTCTGCTTTGGAGTTCCTACCCTCATTATCATCGCCTCATACCTTGCTATCGTAATCAGGGTGAGATATTATGATTTATGAAATAAGAAACTTGAAGCTATTAGGCAGGGCGAGGCAGTGGCGCAGTAGGTAGCGCTGTCGCCTCACATCAAGAAGGTCGCTGGGTCGTTGGTTCGAACCTTGGCTCAGTTGGCATTTCTGTGTGGAGTTTGCATGTTCTCCCTGCCTTTGCGTGGGTTTCCTCTGGGTGCTCCGGTTTCCCCCACAGTACCCAAAGACATGCGGTACAGGTGAATTGGGTAGGCTAAATTGTCCGTAGTGTGTGTGTGTGTGAATGTGTCTGTGGATGTTTCCCAGGGATGGGTTGCAGCTGGAAGGGCATCCGCTGTGTAAAAACTTGCTGGATAAGTTGGCGGTTCATTCCGCTGTGGCGACCCCGCATTAATAAAGGGAGTAAGCTGACAAGAAAATGAATAAAAAAGCTATTAGGCATATCAAGATCAGTAAATTTATTGTTATTTGACTCAATGTTGACGGAAGAATAACTATATAAATGTTGATCCAGTATTGTGTGATTTCAGGTGTATTGGTCTAGTCACATTTTGGCTTCAATCCCTTCATCAAACGTCACTCACAACAGCAAAGATCTTCGACTGACAAAGGTAAGTCTTCATCGATAATACCTTTGCTTAAATTCACAGAACCATTCATTATTCATGAGAAAGCAATCATTTGTTGAATAAATTGGTGAATTTGTATAAAATTATATTATTTGATTTGTACAAAAATATAAGAAGACTATACCAAACACAATAGAGTACACAAGACATGTCACTCGTCTAGTTTTGAATGTGGAAAAGTGTATTGGTCATAATGGCCATAAAGTCCTGCCAATCATCGATCGATATAGACTGACATTTCTTCAGGGCAGAAACTTGTACCAGACTTGTGTTTTTAGAACAGTTTCTGTGGTCAACAAACACACTGGAATCTCAGCGAATACTTGCTTCACAGACATAAGAAATATATCTACAAAAAGCTTGAAATCTGTACTTTTAAATAAACCTACTATCCTTAAAAACAAGTTTTTTTTTGTTTTGTAAACTGTGTGAAACAAATATGAGGTACAGTCCATCCTGTCAAACGCACATCACATGACAGAAACTACTGCAATACCCCCTCCCCCACCAACTAACAAGACCAACTTGTGAATTACCTCTGAAGATTAGTGTGATCTGATGAAGCATTATTTAGAGCAGTGGTTCCCAACATTTTTTATTTTTTTTTGCCTGAGATCCCTTTTCTCCCCAGAAATATAGTAAGGACCCTCTCTACATTTAATGAAATAGTCACTCATATAACTTTGCAGTATTGATGACAAATAAATGTTGTTTTCAAACAAACAGAATGTTTATTACTATATCTAGATATGTTTATGCACATATAATAGCCTTATGTTTCACAGAGATGGGTTGCAGCTGGCAGGGCATCCACTGCGTAAAACATGTGCTGGATAAGTTAGCGGTTCATTCTGCTGTGGCGACCCCGGATTAATAAAGGGACTAAGCCAAAAAGAAATTGAATGAATGAATAAATAATGTAAAATATAAAAGCAAAACATCAGTATTCCATTTGTAACTGAAAAATATAACCCTTTGGCCTTTAAATTGACCCTATTTGAAATTTAATTACAAAAATATCAGTATTCACACAAGTTTATAAGGGAAAAAAATAATATAGGCTATTACAATTTAATACTTGCATGTTATTTGTTATGCTCTATCAATTAGTGTGAGGACTGCTGCGAGGCGAATCAGTGAGACTGATTTTCTGTGGAGAACGAATTACAAATTTGACCATTTTTGGTCAGCTAGGGCAGTGGTCCTCAAACTTTTTATCACCACTTACCGGTCAACGATTGACAATTTTACTGCAGGGGGTTGGTTTTTTCTGTAGGTTGCTATGCGACCATCATTTTCTCAGAGGATGACAAACTGACAAAACATTGCTGTCACTCTCTGATACATGTTTTATTGATGGAAAAAGTATAAAGGACTGCTTTGTTTTTGTCTTCTGTGTTTGTCTGAGTAAATTTGTCTTAACGAAATTCCATACAAGCTGAAGCTGATCAGTCAATGCTTGTCACATGACCCGCGGTGCGTTCGCGACCCGGGGTTCACTGGTGCGAGCACGTCACGCCGCTTGTGCACACATGCCACGCACCTCCACTGGAAACAACTAACTTGTGCAGACTCTAGAAATACGCGATATGCGAACGTCCCCTAAAAGGCCGCCTTCATCTGTTATCTCCATCAGTTGATCTTCTCGCACAGCCATGGTGGATTCACCTGATTTGTTGACAAGTGGGTTGCGGATCTATTCCTTGCCAGTCTGCAGGTCCTTCACTTGGCCTTTTTTCTCTTAGCAAAGAAACTTTCTAAAGACATCTGTTTCTTACTCATTTTGCTGCTTTTTCGGTTAAATGTGGGCGTTAAAGTGACAGAGATGTGAGCGAGAGAATATGGTTTAAAAAAAAAATGTTTTTTAAAAAAAAAAAGACTTTAAAAAAAAAAAGATTGTTCCGACTAAGATAATAAATAAAACTTAATTAATTAATGATATCTTGTGCCGCTCTGTACCAAATGATCCACAGACCGGAGGTTGAGGATCACTGAGCTAGGGGATAAAATGAACTAAGGCAACATGATCATTCTTCTAATTGTCCACTGCTAAGATTTTTTTTTAAAATATGACGCGACCCCCTACAAAACTTGCTGAGGCCCCCTTGTGGGACGCGACCCCCCTGTTGGGAACCACTGATTTAGAGGATGGCCATAAATGAGGCTGGTGTCATGACCTCATTCTTTTTAAGTATGCATGCGCATTAGCTTAGACATCCTGAAAAAATGCAGATTTTGTATGATTCGAACATTTAGAAATGAAACTTATGAGACAATTGATGTTTTATTGTATCAGTGATTCCAAATATGTGACGTAATTTTAAGCTTGACAAACAGTTTTTGAGAATTTGATTTGAGTGCCTGAGCATACTGCCCAAGAGGCTTTTCAAAAATGACCGCCGAGTGAAATGACGCCTTAAAGATGCAGTAGGTGATCTGCCAAAATGCTAACCGCTTAGCATATTATCTTTGGACGACTAGGAGGGAATGTTCAAAGTTACGCCTCCTGAAATCATGGACGTGTGCACCACGACACAACAGCAGACAACCCACTAGTTTATGTCATTCACCAGTTAGAAATGTAGTTAGTGTTTGTCCTGCGGCGTGCAGAAATTTTACTTATTACTAAGCCACACTTACATGCTATTTCAGAGTGAATTTTCAGAAGAGCTGTAAACAATACAGGGAGCACATCATTGTTAAAAAATGACCCAATGTGAATATAAAACCATCTTCACCTCAGTAAAGCAGGCTAGGCAGAAGAGCACTGATGTTTTGTTGTTAAACTAAATAAAAATCTACAATATCGATGCTGTAAAAAGACGTTATGAAACTGAAAATAGTCACATTAATCTATTGCTGGGAGATTTCAGTGGTTGAACAACATTTCTGTGCATATAACGTTAACCCATTCATAACACATCAGCTTTGAGTGACTAAAAGAGTTTAACACAGAACATCTGTCTAACAGAAACACTTCAGCCATGGTGTTGTCCTTTTTTTAACATTTCTGTTCACATTTCCAATTTCCTTGTTTTAACCTTGTGAAGGCCCTGGTAACGCGACCGTGACCAGCAACTGTTTTTTCCCCCGTATTAGTGCCAAAGACACTAAGAATACTCTGTTGATTTGGTCATGCAAATAATTGTTACACACCATTCAAATCTGTTGTCTACTTTTTTGTCTGTGCACACAACAAAAGCATGTGATTTAGCAAAATAAGGAAATTAAACAGTGTGTACGCATTCTTTTGCTTCTCGGCGAACTATTTTTAGAAATGAGTGACTAAAATTAAACTCTTTGAAAAAAAAACACATTGTCATAGATCTGTAGAAATTTCTTGAAGTGTCTGCTTTTAAATGCAGTGAGTGCATGTTGAAAACAAGTATTGTTTGAAAAAGTAATCAGTATGAAACCAACACTATACATTAGCCAGTGGGGGAGTGTCTTTTGCCTCTCCAGGTGAGAATTATTCATAACTATTGTATTTATGACCATTGTCACTCCCACGCATGCTGACCCAAAACATTCATTCTTTCAATCATTAATTTTCTTTTCAGCTTTAGTCCCTTTATCAATCAGGGGTCGCCACAGCGGAATGAACCGCCAACTTATCCAGCATGTTGCATTTGTTTTATGCAGTGATTGCTTATCCAGCTGCACTGGGAAACACCCATACACTCACATTCACACACATACACGACAGACAATTTAGCTTACCCAATTCCCGTATAGCGCATGTCTTTGGACTTGTGGGGGAAACTGGAGCACCTGGAGGAAACCCACGTGGACACGGGAAGAACATGCAAACTCCACACATAAATGCCAACTGACCCAGCTTAGGTTTAGGTAAGCTTAGCTTAGGTAGACAGCGCTACCCACTGCACCACCCTTCCGCCCTGATCCCCCGTAACATTTTCTTTGAATGGGAGAATAGAATAATTTCCCATTATTGTGAAGTAAATATTTTAGCCTACAAGACTGGTATTCAGGCACATTCAGTGTGTTTTTGGACCTTATTTTAGCTACATTTTTTCTCTAAAACCTACTAACCACACATAAATTATTTTTTTTCTAAAAAACGCAAGCATGTACATCAGCATTTCTCACATATTATTGTAGCACAGTTTGTGCTGAATACAAAAAAATACATGTTGGCCAATAATAAGTAAATGTAAATGTAAAATAAGCACAAATGTCAGAACATGTCAAAAACATCTTAGGGGCCCCAAAATCCCCCCAGACTCCAGAGGGTTATATAGTTTTTAAAAACTTCTTGTTGCAGATCGCGGCAGTGGTGTGTTCCTCATTTCTGATTGCCTGGACTCCCTATGCGATTGTTTCGCTCTACTCTGCTGTTATGGCCAGAGAGGAACAGCTTGGGGAAGATGGGGGAACGGCCATCCCGGGTGGAATAACAGGAACAGGGATTGGCCGTGGTGGAGGGTTCCCTGACGTCTATGCTTTTCCCTTCCTCATTAACTGGACCTCTTCAGAGCAATTCGGAGATGTTTTTGGCTCCTGGAGGAACATGACTTCAGGTCATTCTCATTCAGTAGGGCATCATGGTTCAAATGTAGGTTCTGGACATGGTGGAACAGGTGGACACCACTCACTTCCTGAGTCCATCTTGAAACCAGAGTTCTCACTTATCCCTGCTATTTTTGCCAAGTCTCACTGCATGATAAACCCCTTCATCTACCAGATCATGAACCGCGACTTCAGAGAGGACGTGTATGACCTCCTGTGCATGCGAGGAAAAGATGGAGAGAGAAGGAGGTCAAGAAGCACAGATGGAAGTGATTCTGATGGTCAGATCTATCTATCTATCTATCTATCTATCTATCTATCTATCTATCTATCTATCTATCTATCTATCTATCTATCTATCTGTCTGTCTGTCTGTCTGTCTGTCTGTCTGTCTGTCTGTCTGTCTGTCTGTCTGTCTGTCTGTCTGTCTGTCTGTCTGTCTGTCTGTCTGTCCATCTTACCACTACTGCTATCTATCTACCTACTTACCCATCTGTCTGTCCGTCCGTCCGTCCTTCCATTTATCCATCCACCCAACCACCCACCCATCCGTCATCCTGTCCATCCGTCCATTCGTCCGTCTGTCTGTCTGTCTATTTATCCGTCTGTCTATCTGTCAGTCCGTCCGTCCGTCCATCTTTCCACTACTGCTATCTATCTACGTACTTACCCATCCGTCCGTCCGTCCGTCCTTCCATCCATCCACCCATCCATCCATCCATCCATCCATCCATCCATCCATCCATCCATCCATCCATCCATCCATCCATCCATCCATCCATCCATCCATCCATCCATCCATCCATCTATCTATCTATCTATCTATCTATCTATCTATCTATCTATCTATCTATCTACTTATCCATCCATCCATATTTATCTGTCCCTTCGTCTGTCCGTCCGTCCGTTTATCAATCTATCTGCTTACAAGTTTTTACTAACTTTATGTTTTGTCTATGTTCTGATTTTTCTGTTTCTATCCATGTATTTTCCACTTATGCAGGGCATCGTGGGAGCGTCACTCTCTCTTATATTCACAGCTGGAGGAGAAGAAGCACACCAACCAATCAGCCATCCGAAAAATGTGTGAAAAAAGAGTCCTCTCGTAAGAGTAGAGGAAAAAGAGGGTCCTGTCAGGATAATAATTCCATTGGGTGGGCAACCTTAGATACAACAACCTTAGACACACAGGTCAACTTAGAAAGAGAGAAAGGGAAAGAGGTGGAAATAGAAACCCAAAAAGATTTCAAAGAATCCTCTTCCAGCAGCTTGTTGACAGTCAAAGAGTGATGCATGCATCTAAATACTCAGACTTCAGAGTGTGCAGTTTATGCAGTTAGTTACAGGTAGTTCAAAGTTGTATGCTATCTAAGTTAAGTATTATTAAGTCTATATTATGTGTTATGTTTTAGTTAAATAGTTTTTTTTTACCCAGTAAATGTCATGTCATGTTTTTAGTCATTTACATATTTATTTTTTGATCCTGTGTTTATATGTAAAGGCCACACTTATTTATTTATTTATTTATTTATTTATTTATTTATTTACTTACTTATTTATTTATTTACCTTTTGTGCATTTAAATATTGTGTGTATTTACATATTACAGGCCTATTTATGTTTCTACATTATATACATTTACAAATAACAGTGTCATGTAAATAAAATGTACAACAATAAAAACCATTTGACACCTTTATTTGGAAGACTTGTGATCTCAAAATAGATACAAAATACTAAATCAAAAGCTCCACTAGACCAAAATACAAGAGCTATTTGTAGCAGATCTGTGACGTCAACTTTGCTTTGTTATCATGATGCATGAGGTAATATCTGTTTTACCGTAAATACACGTCTAAGACAAACACGAGATAATAGCACATCAATAAGACATGGAATTCACTTTCATGCAGTGGTTGATGATATATAAATAGTGTGTTTTGTTAATTAACAACCAAATATATTTTACAGCTTTAAAAAAATGTTAGGTACACAGACTGAAGGGGAGAGCTACTGCTGGTATTACGGTACTGTCAGCAACGAAGCGCTGCAGAGACTGGAGCAGTCAAGTGTATTCAGTTTTCCAGGCAAGGAAGCTACAAGGTATTAGTTTGGACCTGCTTAAATTTAAACGTATTTCGTTGGCGTTTTTGCAATAGTTTGCTTATTTGAATAGGCATTTGCATATTTCTGCGCTTTTATCGGTTCCTGCAGTAAGAGTCGCTTCTTCATCAACGCTTCTTCATTCTTATCAGCATTCACGCGCAAGCTGTAATAGTCTTAACTCGTTGCATAAGGCTTTAACGAGTTAAACGTGGATATTGCCGTGTCATTGGGTCGCTAAACACTACTGACCTTTAAAATCAAGCCGTTAATTGTTTTGAAAGTCAGACATAGCTGGTGTTCATGCCCGATCTGCAGCGCTTCAGTTTTCCGTACCGTAGCATGAATTCTCCTCTCCATCATCATCATCATCATCAGCAGCAGCAGCACCAACAGCATCAGCACCCAGAAGGACCCGGTCATCCCGATTCTCCCTCCAGTTTACTCCCCGAGGCAGCGATCTTCGGAGCTCCCGATCCGTCCTCCTTTTTTCTCGGAGAACAACCCGTCCCTGCTGGTGTCACCCAATCCGCACTTGACCTTACTGCATCTTCCTACCTGCACTTTAGTCCATCCCTTCACTGGTCCCAACCTCCTCCACCTACAGCCATGGCATTAAGAAACGATCTGGGATCCAATATCAGCGTCCTAAAGACTCTCAATCTGCGGTTCCGTTGCTTTCTGGCTAAAGTGCATGAACTGGAGAGACGCAATAAAATATTGGAGTTACAGCTGCAGCAGGCTTTAGACAGCAATAACAAGGGTGGATGCACGGAGGATGGAAAGACCAAAGAAATTGGTGTGCAGACTGGCTTTATTGGGCCCATTGCTGTCCGGCCTGGGTCTTTATCCTTTCAAAACACTAACAACTCTGCCAAACGACCCACTACATTGTTTATGCCTTCTCTTACAACTGTCCTCAAGCTTGAACCTAATAAACCTGGGGATGAGACCACATCAGACCCGAATATTAATAGAAACCCAACTATCACAGTCAGTCTCTCAACCCCCACTACTGAGCCTGCTTCGGCCAACACAAACAACTCCAATAATACTCCACATGTAAGCAGTGTTGGTACCGGGACATCTCCAAACCCTCCTCCTCGCTTCCTCCCGGGCACTATCTGGTCCTACAACCACACACGGAAACTGGGAAGCGGAACAGAGACTCGGGTCACCAGTCCTGGAGTTTCGTGGGTCCACCCAGACGGAGTGGGTGTACAGATAGACACCATCACCCCAGAGATTAGAGCACTTTACAACGTCCTGGCCAAAATCAAAAGAGAGAGGGATGAGTACAAGAGAAGGTGAATATGGAGAATATAGATGATTTTTATGGCTTAATGTTTATAAGATTAAATTTTCTACCCTGTAAAAAGCCATTTTCTTAAAATTTTGAGGAAATCCATTGTAACATGGAACTGTTAAATTGATTTAAAAGGATAATTCACCCAAAAATGAAGATTTACTCATCCGCAAGTGGTTCCCAAGCTTTGTAAGAATTCAATTGAACACAAAAATTACATATGGGATTTAAAAACATATTTGTGGCAGGTGGAGGGTGAGTAAATGATGACAGAATTGTAATTTTTGGGTGAACTATGCCTTTAACCTTAATTTATATAATTACGCACAATTTTAATTAATATGCACGATATTCAATCAAAAATACAATTCTGTAATTTAATTATTATTTTTAATTTAATTAATTTAAATCCTTTAAGAGAATTTAACCAGTATATTGAATTTGCAAGCTTTTTGAGATTTGCTGAGGTTATCAATATAGTTTTATTAAATTAGATTAGTGTTAGATAATGACAATAGCATACACTCCCAATCAAAAGCTTTTAGAAAAATTCATGGAGGATCAAATGACAGTGAAAATTCTTTGGTTTTTGATGTTAAAAATTCAGTTTTGTCATGACAGGTATAAGTTATATTTTAAAATGAGAAAACAGGTATTTTAAACTGGTCAGTAGGGTTGGGTCCATAGACATCCCATAGCCTTGAATCTGCAGGTGTTCAACACAACCATAATGAAATTGTTTTCCTGCAAGGGGGATGAGTTGTGACTTGCATTTTTGTGAGATAAAATAGAGCTTGACTTCATCTCATGTGAAGAAACCTGATATATAGACATATATCTCTATGTCCTTATTTTTTCAGTGCTGCTGTAGATATTTAAATCAGTATTATTGAATGTATATAACGACATATATAATGAATAAAACTACAACTATAAAATTTGAATAATAATTTAATGAGTTTAGAGAACAATAATGTTTGCTCACTGTTAATAATGCTCATTTCATAAGTATTATTTCCATAGGAAGTTAAAAAAGTCAAGGTTTGTGGGTTTGAAGCAAAGTATATGGAAAAAAGACACAAAATACACATTAATAGATTAAATGAGGGAAAGAACTCTAATCTTATGAATTATTGTGAGTGACAGAATCAAAAAGTCGTTAGTAGTATGTACAGAATTTCAAGTTTATTACAACATGCAAATATAACATGCAATACAATGCACATACCAAGATTTATGTACAGTATATTGAGTGCGTAGCAATTATTTACAATCCTTCATTAAAGTGGGTGGAATTAAAGATCTCTTTCCAACTCTTGATTAATTAAATTCAGTAGAAACAAAGACATATATACAATTGTTATCAATATCTGAGCTACAATAGTCTTTAAAATTTGTCTTAGATTTGTCTTTAATAGTTTATCAGTTATTGTTAAATTTCAGCATCCCTATGGCTTATAAAAATGTAGAGTTCTTATTTGCCGAACATGACCTTTAATAGGAAAGAGTTTTCCTTTAAGCTAGCTAAATAATCTGCCAATGGGGTAAGCAAAATAATCTTATGTCAAACTGAAAAACAAGATTATTTAGCTTACACCATTTTTTAAGGAAAAACTCAGTTTTGCCATATTGTGTCTAAAAACGACAATATATTTTTCTTGTCTAGAAAACACTTCTTGAATTTGTACATATATGTACTAGAAACATCTAAACTCTAAGAAAATAATTGTTTTGCAATGAGCACACTGGATCTGACTTTAAAGCACTTCAGAATTTAAAGAAGCAGACAATAGTGTTGCACACACGTATGTTAATCAAACAGCATTGTGCTTTACAGTAGGCACTAATATTGTTATCTGTACATGAACACTCACATTCCACTCATACAATTTTAGTCATGCTAGAGCTGAACATGAGAAGCAAAAAGATGCATGTACAGAGATAAGAATCAGCTTGCGGGGATATAATGACTGTTTTTTTCTCATAACTGGTGGTATTCAGTCAGTCCCACAGCTCTTTACTGTATGTCCAGACCTGCAGCAGCCTGTCAGTCACATACATCTTTATTTAGGGCTGAACAGTTTGTCGGTTTGCAAACTCATTACTGTCTGTTGACTCATCAGGACAGGTGAAAGAAGTGTTAAAAGGAAGAAAAGTCATTTTGCATCTCTGTCTAAAAACAGCCTGCTTCATAACAGATCTTATTGCATGTTCAGCGTCTCTCTGTCTGACTGCTTTGCCATTTTGCTCTGGTTTCAGCTCTACTCAGACTTTCTTTCTTAAATTTAATTTCTATTTTGGCTTTCCGATTTAGTAAGCAGTGTCTGTGGCTCTCTTCCTCGAAAGTGTTCTATATACTGTAATGAGTTTATATGAGTTTTTCTTTTTCAGCTTAATCACAAAGATTTCACCCAAGCTTTATTCATTTGGTCATATGCACAGTAAATAAAGTAATATTATTTAGAAATTTGACTTTTAAAATCACAAGATCTTTGACAAACTATTCTAATATGCCGATATGTGCTCAAGTAACATTTCTTATTATGTGTTATCTGTTATCTGTTCTTATCTGTGTTAAAAATATTGCTATTTTTGGTAAATGCTCAGTATCACTTTCAATCAACAAGGCATTTTATTAAGTACCCAACTTATATCCTAAATTGTATGGATGCTACTTTTAGGAACAAACACAAAATAAATACATGAAGAGATTAGATATCATAACTTTCGATGCAACAGTTGAGTGAATGTTTTGTGTTGCAAGGTAACCCAAAACCAAAAACAGACATCTAATTGTCTAAAAATCCATGGGCCTTATCATACACCCAGCACAATAACCCACAAGAAGTGTTTGCTCTGACGTGTTGCTATTTTCAGACCAGCACAACCTTAATTTTCCCATTTCCACCAAATTGTTTAAATAGCAATCCCATTTGCGCCGCTTTGTGGACTCATGGGTGTTCCGGTCTAGAAAAGAGATAAGGTGTTAAGGTGCATTGTTGGTGCGTTGCTATTTTGAGGAACTAAAAAAGACTGTCCAATTGATGAGCTAAAAGCAGGTTTAAAGTCCAGCACAGAGTGCATTAGTTGTGTGCCTCACTTACAGATTGCTTAAAACACGCAGGATATTGAGCGATATGCAAATATCTTTACAAATAAAAAAGAATTAAAGGATTAACATATTACAAAAATGATTACTTTCTACATTCAACTTTTTTCAGTTTATTCACGACATCTTGCTTTTGTATATAATAATATTATTATTATTAGTAGTATTATTTATTATGTTCATATTTATATATATTTTTTAAAAACAAGCTTAGATTTGTCCTCACTTTTATTATTATTGTTCATTTATTCATTTTCTAGAAATTATAACTGAACTTAGAAATACTTTTGAAACAAATCTTTGCGCTTAACAAACAAAATTAATTATCTATAGGCTAATAGATGTCTTCAGTGGATTGTACATCATCATTTCCTTATCCACGAAAGAGAGAAAGTGAAAGTAAAGGCCAATTGGAGGAGGCTCATTCTTTATCCTCGCGCTGCTGATGCTCTGTTTACCTTTTTTTTTTTTTGCTAGTGAAGCATTAATTTTTTACACTTACAAAGTTCGCCATGTAAATAGCTAATGCGCCATGAGGCCAAATGACTCTTAAAGGGAATTTGAGATGAGACTCTGATTGGTTTATGCTCAAAACACACTCATTAAGAGAATAAGCACAACCCTGTTATACCATGCGCCATGGTGCAGAGCATATTTTTCCATCCTTAAAATAGCAGTAGTGGATTTGGACACGCCCTTAACCTCCTAAGGCCCAAGGTGTTTTTTTACATGCATTTTTTATTTATCTTTGCTATTTGGGCCTATTGCAACCTAATTAGAATAAAACCAAAGTATCATCTTTTGATATGATGTACTTTTAGAGAAAAAATTATGGTGTGAATTTACATAAACACTTTTTTTCTGACAGTTTTTTAATGCATATATAACATATACATTTTTTAAACATGTTTTGACTATCAGAGAGTAAAAACAACATTTTGTCCCATTTTGGACTGTTAAAAATAGTGTTTGGGAAATTTCATATGCTACAAAACAGTCGCATGAAGACACTGTATGTCTGTAACAAAATATAAAATATCCAAAGTATTTTAAGTAGCCATTTAAGAGCTAAAATGTGCTTTCCATGTATGTGAACACACAAGCCCTAGGAAGTTAATGCTTTTGCGCCCTGCGATTTAAACTTTGCACCTAGATCATTAAAATAACCGCGTGTACAAAAATGAGGATCAAAAACATAACTAAGGACATACACTATGTACAGTTGCATTTAAGTCAGTTGCTTGTCCCCCCTCCCCTCTCCCCTGATGGCCTGCACTCAGATTGCATCCAAGCTCGAGCATGCTTACATCATCGATGCTGCGATGTTCAGTTTAACACAACAGAAGCGCTCTCGATCAGCACAGTGCAGGGTTCGTACAGGTGCTGGAAATCCTGGAAAATTTTTGATTTTTAACATAGTGTTTTCAAGGTTAGAAAAATACTTGAATTTTGGACAAAGTGCTTGAACCTGCGTAATGCATAAAATTGTTGTCATGTGACCAGTTTTCATTGCAAAGTGTTCACCGAATATGTGTATTTAGGAAACATTCACGCAGAATTTTGTCCTAAAAACGCCAAGCACTTTGAAATAGTTTAAAACAATTGACATGTAATTTATTATTTGCAAATGTCATCTTAATAGCAGAAATGGTCTTTTCATTAGCTGCAATATTAGTTTAATCTTAGTGAATGCAAGCCGTTTGGCGATGGTGAACGTCCTGCAGTTGCATGACTGACAACATTGTGATGTTTAAATGAAGGATTAAATACAACATCTCGTGATTAAAATGTGTGGCAAATGCTGCTACTTGCAAACTCCATCCCTCAGGCTTTACAGGGAATGGCTTGGACCCATAAGGATTTAATTTGTTACATGAATTTCGAATAGCAATGCACATGAAATATCATGAACGACTGGTCATGAAAGTTTGGTACTACACCCAAAGAAAATCTGACTGTAAGAACGAGACCAAAAATTTAATAGATATTCAATAACTGAATTTAAAAAATTAATGTATTATTTATTTTTGGGTGAAATCTCCCAATAAAGCCATCTTCCAAAGTATTCAACAATTAAAGTTAAAATGTCATATTGTTTGTTGGATTTAAATGTAAAAAAGTACATACAGCGTATATAAACATACATTACTGTGGTTGTTAAGTGCTGAAAAAGCATAAAAATGCACTTTGAAAGTGCTGGAAAAGTGCTGGAATTCGAAGTTGGAAAAGGTGTAAGAACCCTGACAGTGGTTATATCATTGTAGTTGTTGATATGCAGTGACACAAAGTCAAATATTTTGCCAGGCAGATCAGTTACTTTTGACGCTCAAATAATCATAAAGTCCTCGTACTGCAGGAATTAGGAGGTTTGCTGAAGGTGCAGCTGTCGTACAGTGATGGGTTTGCGTCCTAAATAAACTATGACAGTTTGCGTTCATTGAAAAGTAAGAATGATTAATAAATCCATATAAAACAGTCCCTTAAAGGGCCATGAAACCCCTTCGTTTTAGCAGGGTGTTTTCACACCTCTACTTTGGAAAAAGTTAGAGAAGTGGGTGTGTCCAGCTCTGTTTAGGCGGGAGTGTTGGAGGAACTAAAGAGGGATGGTGTGGGAGTGTCTATTTGGGCAACGCTGAGTTTCAGAGTCAAAACACACACACACACGGGAGAAAGTGACTGTGTTTACATGAACATCTGTAGTCGAATTATTTGCCAAATTATTAAATGGTGGACTTTAACTGCAGTTTGGTTATTTCATTCAGGGAATTCATTCATGCCCCTCGTGACAAACGAGATATTATATTCAAGGAACTGCTCTAAGCGTGTATTTTTCATGCAATGTTTGAATGAGAGAAAAAAAACCCTCAGCATTTCCCGGAAACTTAGATGCACACAGCAAGTAGTGTCAGAAAGCCGCGTGTGTTATTCCGATAACAAAATGCTGTGAAAATCCTACACGAGGTTAAAGTTTGGCTGTGGTGTTAACATGTTTGCACTCGGTGCAATAGTTAGTTCAATACGAACAAACTGAATAAACAAAGAGCACAGGTCACTCACTTACCAAATCTGTAGAGACAGGACAATCACCAGCAACTAGAGCCGCGTCTTTATTAAGAGGAGACTACAAGCGAATCCGGATCTCAGGGTTTGCAGATGAGAACAGCTCTCAGGTAAACAATGTTCCTCCTTAGACACGTAAGTTTTTGTTGTCGAGTTTGACACTGTTAATCCACAAAGGAGTCCAGCTGAGCTCTCACACAGAGAAAATGAAAACAAAACTTAACTGCAGTAAACTATAAAAGCAACACTTCATGCTTGTATTGCCAATACAACGTGGTGTCTCTGTCGTCTAAACACTGTGACAGTAATGAATATTAATGAAGTTGCACAATAGAGCGCGCTGATTGGTTTGAACCAAGCCTTACTCATGCATTAATGCAGCACACTCTGAGACATAATAAGGCCCACTCTGGTACAGTCGTCCAGTCTACACTCTGGAATACACGCTATTATCTCATGACCGTGACGCAGCTTCAAAAATTTGTTTCAAACTGGAAGTACGAATTTGCTTGAAGTAACGCAAAAACAACCAACTTACACTTTTTAGTGAAATAAAGGTGTCCTAATAGTGTTTTTAGCAGTGTGGGACACATATACGACTGTCAACAGCTCAAAAAATGTGTTTTGGTGTTTCGTGACCTTTTAAAAGTCAAGTCTCGTCTTCAGTTTCAGGCTCAGGTGTGCTTTGCACTCACACTACAAGCGTACCGCGCCTTAGCCCAAGTGAACTGCGCTCTGGCACACCTCTTCCAACTGGGTCAGAGCCGGCCAACTGAACCACACATAAACCCGATCAGACTTCTTAAATGAACCAGGAAACACGTCTGGGCACATTACGGATAGCAAAGTGTGAGTGCGCCCAAAAATCTAAACTTCTGTCTCTAAATCGTTCTTTTTTGAGAAAAGAGATGTTAAATGATGGCATAAATACCAGTATTTTTGTAAAACGATAAATGCATTGCTCTGGTTGTGTTTCAGTACACGTTTCAGATGACAAATCTACTTGAGGGCACTGTCTACATTTGAGCATTTAGAAAATACATCATGCTGGGCGGTACGGTCTTAATTGACTGAATGCTGAGGGTTTGTGGTGGAGCAATCTGCTATTAAATTTGACCCAATATCTGTTTATCTGTTTAATTGTATTATGTAGTATCCTATAAATGGGTACTGCAATGAATTGCAACTGCAAACCAGATCCCATCACCTTATACCAGTGCCTGACTAACCTTACCGATGCATTTTTTCTTGAATATTTTATTTTTAAAATTGTGGCAGAAGCATTATTCCCTCCATTTACTGCTTTAACAGCTTCTCTCTTCAGGGACGGCTTTCCACTAGATGTTGAAACAAGAATGCAGGGATTTGCTTCTGCCCAGACTCAAGAGCATCAGGGAGGTCGTACAGTGATGTTGAGTAATTGGTTTTGGCTCTGATTAATTCCAAAACAGCTAAAAGCACATGGTTTAAATCCACAAAAATGCAGCTGAGATTTCATGATCATTTCTGAGTAATGCAAACTATTCATGGAATTAATGTTTTGAGTTTGTTTCAATTTCAAAATATTTTTTAATGACAGAAATATCATATTGTTGCTGAGGACTGATTAAATTTATCAAAATAATAGTAAAGTAATATATCAAATTATTTTATTGCAAAATAATTATGTATTTTAATTATTAAACATTGATAATATTATGAATGTTCCTATTATATAGTTCCTTGAGCACCAAATGTTTTCTGAAGGATCATGTAATACTGAAGACATAAAAAATGTAGCTAGCTTTGCCATCCCTAGAGTGATCTTCTATACAGATTTGAATTTATCAGTCAGAAAAAGCACATTCAATTAACATGCAAGCATCTGAAATGAAAAACACTTTCTAGTTGTATCATTTGTCTCATTTCAGTCACTCCATTTCCTCTGGCAGTGGCGATCTATGTTATATCTGCAATGCAGCACACAAGGACTCAAGCTGCAGAGAGGCAATCTCTCTCTCTCTCTCTCCCTCTCTCTCACTCTCTCTCTCTACCTCTCTCCTTCCCTCACTGGCTTTATCTGTAACTCCCTTCAGTAATTGTATGTTTGCACCTTGAATTGGCAGTAATACACGGCCTCAAACTAACCTTGAAGTCCAGTGAGGATGTTTAATAAATATAAAGGCTTCTGCAATGCCTCGAATATTAAGTAGCCCTTACATAAGAACAGGGCTTGTTTGGTTCCACCTCATTGCACTATACTACTGCACTAGACAATATTACTGTTGAACAGCCACACAGTAAATTACTGTAGGGCTGACTGGGCTGATGGACCATTTAAAAGACTGAATGGGTGCAGTCATTGCACTTCAGTTGAGCACACAAAAACAACAACAACAAATATGTGAAGATTCCTCCAAATAATATCTGTATTTTCTTCTGTAACAAGGACGATGCATGTTTTGACGATGGTCCAAAAGATCTTTCAGGAAGGGTTCAATTGTCTTTTTTTTAATCATTATATTTAGTATTAGAAAGAAGTTACTTAAAACGCCACCATTTAATCTCCATCATGTCATCTATTACTTCCTATTAGGGCTGCACGATATTAGAAGAATTTTATCTATACTTTATTTGGAAAGAATTAATACATTTTCAAAGTATTGGATCTGGAATAAAATATAGCAAATAACTTAACTTAAGCATAAAGTAATTAAATATAGGGAATGGAAAAGTGAATTACAGTTTTCGGTAGAGTCTGACATTTTTTAGGTACAGATATTAAACAATCAGCAGTGCATAGTCTTGATATCGTATATAATGTAATCTTAATTTAAGCTACAAACACTAAGTGTCTTGTGGCCGGGTGTTTTAACTTTGAAATGTTAAAATGTTTACAGTAAACTTTCACAATAAAATAAAATAAAATAAAATAAAATAAAATAAAATAATACACATTAACAATAATAAGTAGGATGTTTTACATTTCTTAATAAATAGCCTACTGTAAATTAGAACCATTAGTGATTTATATGATTTATATATGAGATTAAAATACGTGTTAGCTAGTTCATGTTTTAGAATAGAATATGGAATATTCTAAATAAAATTTGTAAAGGAAACAAAGGCCTTATATGTGCCGTTTACATATATTTCAGTTAATATGCAAAACGAACTACAGTTTTGGGAAACACACGACACTCCACTTTTGCTACACAATGCATCATACTATGATAGTTCAGATGTGAGTTACGTCATTGTTTTTGAAATGCCCTCCATATAAGTTTTATGAATCAAATAAACTGATTTACTGAATATTAAACTTACACTTTTATTGATGATTGAATTTATCCAAGTTTTTAGACTATTTAAAGTTGCTTTTGTTGTGTCATATGTTCTAATGTTTTGTTATTCTGCTTTCAGGTGGGAAGAGGAATACACTATGAGAATGGACATGGAACAAAGAATGAATGAACTACAGGAGGTGAGGAACACTTTTTCTAGCCAAACCTTTCTTTTCAGCCATGTTGCTGTTTAGGTATTCACTGCAGCCTTATGGTCTTAACAAATCTTTATTTTTAATTTATTAAATATCCATTAGAATTGTGGAAATAATTTTTCAGTTTACAGTTTTTCTTAGTTGCCAAAACACTACAACCCACTGGCGTAACTAAGTTCTCAGTTGCCTGACCTCATTTAGTTAATTGTACAGTCTGTTGTCAATACTTTAAACCAGTGGTGTCAAAGTCAAATCCTGGAGTGCCGGAGCCCTGCAGAGTTTAGTTCCAGCCCTGCTTCAACACACCTATCTGTAGATATCAAACATAGACTGCAAAATATATGGACATAGTATCTTTGACGTCACTCATAGCTTTGCGAAGACCACAAATGAGGCTACAAGTAGGCATAGCCAACCATCGCTATTTTGATTGCGTGTCATCGCACCCAATGGGGGTGACCAAATAAGGGGAATGAGGTGGACCGTGAGCGAAGCTACAGATACCGGCTAGCATTTTGCTTAGACAGGCTTTTCTTTGGGAGAAAAGTTTAATACTTCATTACCTGTGATTTGTTTGTGTTCAAACCACTTGTGTTTGTCTGTACACTATATCAATAAATCAATAAAGTATTTAGTCTTTAAAAAACACTGTTGTAATACATTGAGCCACTAAGCATGGTTATAATGACAATTTTCTACATAAGGAAAATGCAAATTACTTCCAAATACTTCAAATATAGTCTGTGATAGTAGATGCACAGCTATTTATGAAATCCAGGCATAACACTGTATGACAACATTTTAATTGACTGTTTTATAGCCTACTCCTAATCAATGTCATAGGGTACCTGCGGTATCTTAAAAAGTCTTAAAAATTCTAAAATTTAAAAATTGAAATTAAAGGTCTTAAATTCGCTGTTCTAGGTCTTAAATATTTTTGCACGGGTTTTATTTTTGTGATGTCCATGTAATGCTACATCTAATGCTTATTTAAATTTTTTTTTGTTGTTGTTGCTAGGTTTTTGGGGTGTTGTAGTTCTTTATTTCACTAGTCCGATTTTAATTTGCGGTATTACAAATACAAAAAGGTCAACTTGCAATAGCCAATCAGCTTTCTGTTTCTAAGGTAAGTGCGTAGTATTAAGAATAGTGAACTGATATAATGAAATGCAGTGTAGTTTTACTACAGCAAAGTGTGGTGAATTGTAGTATAATATACCCTATATTGTAAAAAAAAACTAAAGCACTGGGTAGTTTGCTTATATTACACTTGTTGTGTTACCATAGCAACTATAGTATTACCACAACAGATTAATTGAAGTACTTTCCTGTACTTTACAAAACACTGTACCGCAGAGACTAGTTCACTTTAGTTTAGTTGCCATGATATAATGGGATTGATAGTGAGATTTATTTGAAGAGGGAATAGTACAGTAGGCTATAATACCTTATCAAGTTCCTTATTTTATTTTATTAGTATGGTGCACCTTATGAATGTTTAATAAATATTTTTAAAATAAAACTATTCTCTGTGTCTTTAAGTGTTTGAAACTGGAAATATCTCATCAAATAACACACAGCCAAAAATGTGATGTATTGTGAGATTAAAAATATAATATGTTCGTCTAGTTTAGTAAGTTGGTTATTGGTAAGAAATAGTGTGCTAACATAAATCGTATCAAAAAGCACGAAAAGAAGAGGGAACAGTGTACTGAGAGGACGAAAGAAAATTTGTGCATGAGCAGTGCATACTTGAGAGTGATAAAATTTGCGCATGAGCAGCGTATTATATTTTAGAGCTCGCACACAGTTTTGTTCACAAACAGAGGAAATCGGTGAACGAGCAGAGATTCGCTTGCTTGTATTACATGAATGCGCTCTTGACTTGTAATACTGCGCTCACAACATGAAATAACGTCATAGCGGAGCTAATTAAATTTTTTGAGACTCGGTTGAACAGTTCGCATGGCGCTGCATTTGATTTGAGTTAAATATGAAACACTTTGGAGAGATTTTGTCTGAAACAGGTATGTCTGTACTGACATCTTTATGATCCGTCCATGTGTGACCATAGGGAGAAACAGGTGACCAATAATCCTTGGCTAGAAATTGCAACAGCCGTGGGAAAGGAGTACGTTTTTGTAAAATTTGGAAAAACCTGGGGGACAAGTTTGTTAAACGGAATAAGAGGCCCTCAAAAACATCTTCAATGATAATGATTTTCTTTTTATTCGTCTAATTTTACTGTCTGTTTCTTTTGACCACCCCTGTCATTTAAAAGAATATCTCAATGGTGAACGTGTCAAGTATAAAAGCCTCATACATTTCGTAAGGTGTGCGATGCGGTGCCAGACAAAAGTATAAATCAGCATTAAGATGTTTTTTTTTTTTCTGCAGTTCAATGGTGCATTTAACCATTCTTTAGTACTGTTCAATTTAAATAACTGTATTTTACCACTAATTTTGTGATTTTAAATTTTCTCTCGCATATTTTTGATATTGCAATATAGGTCTTAAATTTATTACTTAATGATCTTAAAAAGGTCTTAAAAAGTCTTAAAAATGACTTCATGTTATCTGCAGATACCCTGTGTCAGATTCTGGAGTGCATTACAGGTCTAAAGACAATTATAAATGATAAATTATCTTAAGTAAAACAAATACATTTATAGATATGGTATATAAGTATATAATTTTACTCACCTGGGAAATGGAGGCAACCTGAATGGTTTGTGAGCACAATTAAGTGCACACAGCATGCCATATTATCTGATAATTATAGGAAATATTTCCAAAATGCAACTGACTGTGTAAAGCCACATAAAACATAACAGAAATACGATGTATGTGCTGAGTTCAGCGGCTAATCATCCGGAATCAGCTGAGGTGAATTGACGGTGACCAGCGAGACCTAGATGTCACTCAAGTGACCACACCCTTAATTATGCAGACTTAATATAACTTAATATAAGCTAAACGGATGAGTTATAAAAAAATGTTATATGCACCAAAACCATCTTGTGTACCAGGCTATAAACATGTTTATATCAGCCGTGAAATTGGCCAACTTCTTTATTTCCTGGAGCCAGTCCCCAATGGCAAGTTGATGAGTTGCAGTTTCAGTTACTTGGCTTTCCGAGGTGGAGCCGGAAGTTGCCGCTTGGTATCAAACAATCCTAAAGTACTCAATTAGTTTGATCAGGTGTGTTTAATCAGGGTTGGAACTAAACTGTGCAGAGCTGCGGCCCTCCAGGAACTAGCTTTGACACCTGTGCCTTAAACCATGTGACATGGTAAAACACAATGTGCAGATCTTACTTTTCTTACAAAACTTACTTTTCAGCAAAACTCTAAACACTTTCTCATTCTCAAAACACATTCTGCACTCTCATCCACATGTCAACCATGCTGGTAAACACAAGTAGCAACAATCAAATACAAATAGAGAAAAATTGTCATTGATTAAACACAACCACTCTCCTTTGATATCATGTTTTTTCGACTGATGCAACACGACCAATAAAAAACAGGTTGTTGACGGTGAAAAGGAGAGTGTTTAGGCATGAACTTGAACCTTCCTCTATACTAGGGCTGTGTGATTTATCGAAATCGAAGCATTTCGATTAGACAATCGCAGGAGGCTGCAAATTAAAATATACTGTATATATGTACATATATAAGCAGGAATAACAAATAACATCTGAGGTCGAGTGCTTCAAAACCCATCCGCTATGCTTCAGAAAATTTAATTTGCTAAACTTTCTGCGAGGCATCACAGACATGGTATTAGTTGTTGTGAGCTATGTCACATTACACAAAAAGAAATGATTGAATCTTGTGTCACGATGTACATTTGTCATTTACGACTCCCCATGACACCCTATGTCAAGGAAATCATGCCAAAATTGTGTGATCTGAACGGGGCTTTATAACTAGCCAATTGAGTGAGCACACTTTCGTTCTGCCAATTCAGAATTGCGCAACTGAACTACGGCCAAAAAGAAGAAAATAAAAACAAACAGGAAAGCACTCAAAAGTGGGATTATTGAGTCTGCTGCTTCAGAAGCATTAATAGAATAATTCATATCAAAGAAAAACAGCATTTGTAATATGGAGACATTAGCCCCTTTCACACAGTGATACCAGTAAATATCTGGAAAAAGCGCTGTTCACACAGGCGAGGACGTTACGGAAATTTTCCGGAAAAGAGCACTCACACATCTATTCCAAATTACCGGTAAATTCTGACATCATTCACCACAAATGACCTTTAAACGGCTGCGCTTGTATTTGTAAACATTTGACTAAATTACAAACTCTGTGGATGATCAATATTGTGAACAACTTTCGCAGGATCACTTTCGCATGTCGAGATGTTCATAAAATGTGCGTGTACAGGCGCTCACAGGCTGTTTCACAGGCACACGCAAAGCTTGAAGGTAAACAAACAACGGCTTATCATAAGCATCTCATCGATGATTATTTACACAGTTGGCATTAAGAAGAACACATAAACGTGATCTGACTAACTTGTAGCAGCTAAATGTGTCTGGAAAAATATTCAAAGGCTTTTATTCTCACAACCGACTGTTGTGATTGGCTAAAGCAGACGTCTCACGTCAGCACGTTCTAGACGTGCACGCGCTTATTACGGCAATCTTCCTTCTGCATTCACACAGCGCAGCATTCCGGCAAATTGCCGGTAATGTTACAACTTCTCTTTTCGGAAAATAGCTAGAACGAATTTACCGGTATTTTTAAATAGGACCTGTTCACACATACAACCTTTCCGGAAAATTGCCGGCAATTTTCCGGAAAGGTCTGTATGTGTGAAAGGGGATATAGACACCGAACAAAAACAGGTAATTTTTAAGAGCTGTCGCAGAATTGTTGCCACAGCTTACAGATTGTTGAGCTGAAGTTTGAATTAAATTAAAACCAGCTTGAAGCTTGAATTAAATCTTATATCAATTCGCAATTAAAATATCTGTCAAAAATAAAATAAAATCGCAATTAGATATTAATAATTAGACATTTTTCCCAAATCGCACTACCCTACTCCATACTCACCTTTCTTGAATCTGATTAAGTAGTTTTATGGATGTCCTACAAAAAAGATGTCCTTCCTAAAAAGAGTAGGGGCCCTATCATACATCCGGCGCAATGTGGCACAAAGCGCGACTCAAAAGTTGTTTAATAGTTTCAGCTGGGCGCAATAGTCGTTTTGACTTTTTGCACCACACTGTTTAAATAGCAAATGCATTTGCGCTCATATGTGCACCCATTGGCATTCTGATCTAAAAAAGGAGGCATGTTAAGGCGAATTGCTGGTGCGTTGCTTTTTTGAGGAATAGACTACACAATAGACCAGCTAGGAGGAGGTCTAAAGTCCAGCGCAGAGTGCTTTAGTTTTGCACCTCTCTTCAACATTGCTTTATACACACAAGATGTACAGCAATACACAAATATCTTTACATATGAAAAAAAAATTAAAGGATTAAAATATTACAAAGATATTATTTTCTAGCCTACATAAATATAAAAACCACTGCCTCCATGCCTTCTTCATCTCAGGGGACTTTTCAGTTTATTTATGACAATTTGCTTTTGTATAATGTTATTATTATTAGCATTATTTATATTATATTATATGCATATTTTTATTTGATTTATTTTAAACAAGCTTAGATTTGTCCACCTGTCAGGTTTTAGACCATATGGGGCACAGCATGTGTATTTGGAATTAACTCCAAGTTTTTCGGCAACACTTCGTTATTACTGTTCATTTATTCACTTGCTGGAAATTAGAACTGAATTTAGAAATGGTGAAGCATTCAGTTTTTACACTTACAAAATCCGCCATGTAAATAACAAATGCGCTATGGCAGGACGCAACTGACTCTTAAAGGCAATGGGACATGATACTCTAATTGGTTTATTCTCAAAACAAACCTCATCAAAATACTACTCCTCTCCACCAATCAGCTAATGTGTGGTGTGCTGTCTGGCCCAGCATGGCTGCCAACGTGTCATCCAGGTGGATGCTGCACATTGGTGGTGGATGAGGAGATCTCCACATCCACCCCCCACCCTCCATTGTGTAAAGGACTTTGAGTGTCTTGAAAAGAGCTAGATAATTGTAAGGAATTATTATTATTATTTTAAATAAAAGTTACAAATTATTATTATTAAAATTAACTTTTTTATTTAACATTAGTTTTTATTTATAATACACTCAAAATCATTCCACATAAATCCGTAGATTTTTTACAATATTCTGCACAGAAATAGTAAAAAGTGTCCACAGATTCTGTCTGTCTGTAATCACAAGTTAAGTGTTTAGTCATTACATTTAACTAAACTTTAACCAGTCTTAGAGCAGTATTGATAATACTCTATTATTATAATACATGTTTTTTTTTTACCTAGAACAAATTAATGTTGGTTAACTAACATTACCGTGTATTAATAAAAAGCTGTTTATTTGTTACAGTATCATTGGTCCTTGTTATTGTTCTTTACCTCTTTTAAAATATCGCATTACATCATTTATGTGAGAGTTTCTAAATATTGCAAAAAATCTGCAGATGTATGGAGAATGATTTTAAGTGTATTGTAACTGAAAACCTAACATGTTAAATAAAAATAATACCTTGTAAAATTGTATTTAATGTTTACAATGCAAATCCTATTAGATACATTTGTTTGGTAAACAAAGCAAGTCTTTTATATAATATATATTCTAAAAGACAGTAACTATTACTTTACAAAATGTATTTTAGGCAAATCATATGAACATTTTCATATTTATAAAATGACTGAAATTAATTTAAAAACTGAATAAATATAAAATGACACACATTTACACACAATTAAATAAATAGACTCAATGATGGGTTAAAAATTTGTGGAAATCTGCAGATTTCTGTACGCGCAGATTCCGTGTGGGCATACCAATACTGTATGTTCATTTTTTTCTGTATTTGAGTCAGTAGATTTATTGCCATGCTGCATGATATGAATTAAAGTATACGAATACCAAATGATGATATGTGCACAATGTCCATATGTTTTCTGTATAGCAAAAATAATTATTTATAATATCTATGTATGTGTTTTTGTCTATATGTGTAGGACCTACAGGAGAGTGAAGTATGTCAGGATGAATTGGCCCTCAAGGTCCAACAGCTGAAAGCTGAACTTGTGCTCTTTAAAGGACTCATGAGCAATGTGAGTGTCAGAAGCAAAACATACTCAGTACAAGTACACAAAGCTGGCTCTACTATAAATGCATATTGCAAACTCACTGAAGCACACAGGAAATAACCACTCAATTAAAAATAGCTTTCAGGTTCAAACACTGATACCTCTTTTCCACTGAGTGGTACAGGTACAGAAAGCTGTAAAGGCGGTTCATATATTGTGTGTTTGCACGCTCAAGTTCATTATTTCAAATACAGGTTTTTGCCAAAAAAATTTGAATATTGAGGGGAAACTCAGTTTATTTCAATAATTTGTTTCAAAAAGTGAAACTTGTGTGTTATTTTAATTCACTAAACACAAAGTGAAATATATCAAGCCTTTGTTTGTTTCAATTTGAATGATTATGAATCAAAGATGACAAAAAATTTCATGACAAAATTCAACATTGTAGCTCCATGTGTTTTAATCTTGTCTGCTAATGAATGCAAAGCCTTGAAATGGTCTCAGTCTGGCTTAGTAGGTTTCAAAATCATGGGAAAGACTGGCGACTTGACGGTTGTGCAGAAGACCATTATTGGAGCCCTCCATAATGAGGAAAAGTCTTAAAAGACAAATGCAAAAGAAGCTGGATGGTCACAGAGTGCAGTATCTAAGTATATTAATAGTGTGTTAAGAGGAAGGGAAAATGTGGCTGGAAAAGGTGCACAAGTATGACCGCAGCCTTAAGAGGATTGTCAAGCAAGAGTGAAAGAGGCTGGTGTCAGAGCATCAAGAACCACCACGTACATGTGTCTGCATAACATAGGCTACAGCTGTAGAAATCCATGCATCAAGCCATTCCCAAACCAAAAACACGTTAGAAGTGTCTGTGCTGGGCTAAAGAGAAGAAGTACTGGTTTGTTTCCTAGTATTCCCAAGTCTTTTTTTTTCAGATAAAAGCTAATTTTGGTTTTCATTTGGAAATTAAGATCCCAGAGTCTGGAGGAAGAGCAGAGAAACACAAAAGTCAAGCTGCTGAATGACCAGTGTGAAGTTTCTTCAGTGATGGTTTAGAGAGCCATGTCATATGCTGGTGTGGGTCCATTGTCTTTTATTAAGTCCACAGTCAACACAGCTCTATGTGTGTTTTTTTCATTCATTCATCCATCCATTCATTCATTTTCTTTTTGGCGTAGTCCCTTTATTAATCTGTGGTCACCACAGCGGAATGAACTGCCAACTTATCCAGCACATTTTTATGCAGCAGATGCCCTTCCAGCTGCAACCCATCTCTGGGAAACATCCATGTGTGGTTTATTTCTAAACTAATTTCGAGAGGATCATGTGCTTATAATTAACACGGCTGGCACCTTATTAGCTATGTAATCTGCTCTATTAGATGATTACTAAAGCATTATAAATAACCATAGTTTTTCACTCCAGTTATCTTTGTCTTGAAGTTCCCCCCCTTCCACCCCTACAACAATACAAAAAACATACACCATAGCCAATCGGCTAAAACAAATTATCATCCAAGACAACCTTAGTTTACACTTCTCACACGGCGACAAGCAGTCAAACTTCCCTCTCGCACTTCTAACGGGAGGGAGCTCCGGGCTTAAGGATATTACGAGCTCAGGGCTCTCTCCCGGGACAGCATGCCAATTATGATTTATTGATTATCAGCTAAGTGTGAACTCTTAAAACCAGGACATTTTAGAGCACTTCATGCTTCCTGCTGCCAACCAGCTTTTTAGTAGATAATTTTACTTTCCAGCAGGATTTGGAACCTGCACACAGTGCCAAAGCTACCAGTATCTGGTTTAAGAACCATGGTATCCCTGTTCTTAATTGATCAGGAATTTCACCTGACTTAAACCCCATTGAAAATCTATAGGCCAATGTCAAGAGGAACATGAGGGAACAGAGACCCCGAAATGCAAACGAGCTGAAGGCCGATATCAAAGCAACTACCATAACAACTCAGCCGTGTCAAATGTGATGGTCTCCATGCCACGCCACCTTGATGCTGTAATTAGTGCAAAAGGAGGCCCAACAAATTACTGAGGACATAAAACAGTACATTACACAATTTTCTGAAGGCCAACATGTGTTTAAGATCCTCACATGAAATATTCTAATTTTGTGAAATATGGATTTGGTTTTTGTCATCTTTAATTCATAATCATTCAAACTGAAACAAACAAAGGCATGAAATATTCCACTTTGTGTGTAGTTCAATTCATCTTTATTTGTATAACGCTTTTACAATTTAGAACGTGTCAAAGCAGCTTTACAGATTATATTAAATTGAAACAGTGACAGGTAAATTTTCCGTTTATATTAGTTCAGTTTAGTTCAGTGTGTTTTCATATTCACTTCTGAGAGTCCAAAGAATAATCCATCTATGCAAGTCAGTGGCGATAGCGGCAAGGAAAAAACTTCACCAATTGGCGAAAGTGAAGGGGAAAAAAGTGAACTAATATAACACACAAGTTTCTCTTTTTAAAACAAATTATTGTAATAAATGGACTTTCCCTTGACATGGCTGTTTGGCACATACCTGTGTAGACAATAGGCAATCATGCACAAATAGAGAAAGGAAACACCAGTGCTAATACTTTACACACATTTAAACATGACATATTAGAGACCCTGTAAATTACTATGGAACAGGTTTTAGACAACAGGTCTCTTGACAAGAATGGAAAACCTTTGCTGTATAGGCCATGCATGTTGTGTGCTTTGCACGCTCAAGTTCATTATTTCAAATATAGACAATCGGCAAGCATAAACAAATAGAGAAAAGAAAACACAGCTACTAATTTTTTATAGTTTAAACACAAACTGTTCTAGGCCCTGTAAAAACTATGAAACAAATATTAAACAACTGGTCTCTTGACAAGAATAGAAAAACGTAGTTTGAGCATGGTTTATCGCTGTTCAACTTTATAGTCTTGTTTTTTTTTTAAATTATTATGCATTTGTCATTCATTCATTCATTCATTCCTTCAATCATTCATTCATTCATTCAATCATTCATTCATTCATTCATTCATTCATTCATTCATTCATTTATTTTCTTTTCGGCTTAGTCCCTCTATTAATTGGGGGTTGCCACAGCAGAATGAACCGCTAACTTATCCAGCACATGTTTTATACAGCTGATGCCCTTCCAGCTGCAACCCAGTACTGGGAAACACCCATACACACTCAATTTAGCTTATCCAATTCATCTATACCACATGTCTTTGGACTTGTGGGGAAAACCAGGGCACCCCGAGGAAACCCAGACGAACATGGGGAGAACATGCAAATTCCACAAAAATGCCAACCGACCCAACCAAGGCTCGAACCAATGACCTTCTGGATGGAAGGTGATTGTGCTACCCACTGCGCCACTACGTTGCCTACATTATGCATTTGTATATATTATTATTCTCCTGGTTTGTTGTGTTTATAAGTGATGATTCGAAAGCAAGCAGTGAGTGAAGGACAATATTTTATGCTAGGCACTCTTACGAAATGGTTCCAAAAAAGTGGTATGCCACAGTTTGCTATTTTAGTACTTCTGACAGTGTAAACCAAAATAAATGCAAACCATGATCAACTGAACCACTCAGTGAAAACCAGCCTGTTACTACTGTTCCTGTGATTACTTGCTAATGGTTCCTAAACCATTTTTTTTACACAAGATGGTACTCCAAACCATCGCTTGGACAAAGCTGTGCCTAACCATTTTTTTAACCATTTAAACCAGCTGGACATCTCTATATAGGTTGTTTTCAATCACATGGGTCTGGTGATGTGTGAAATTCAGATGGAGGGCAGAAAGTAAAGTCAGTATTTTTGCAATTAATACCATATTTCAAATGAGATATAAACAGAAAATAAACACAAATGTTGGACATGATCCTTATATCATGAAGAGCGCCTAGTTTTCTATTTAACTGAAATATATCTGCCTGTTATAGAGGCGGTATACTGTGTAAGCTGTCACATGAAAAAAAAAAAAATTATAGTAAATACTAAAGCATTTGGAAGCATACAGGACTCAAACCAGCGACCTTCTTGCTGTGAGGCGACAATGCTAACCACTGAGCCCCTGTGTCGCTCACAATATTTATCATTATTTATCATATTAATTATTATATATATTGCAAATAGAGATAGTAGGTTATCTGGCCAAATTGCATGCATATGGCATTGTATATCACAAAAAAAAACAATACTGCAATATCGTGCAGCCCCAATTAAAATACTAAATATTTAATAGTCAAAGAGTACTAGGTAATAGGCATCATCGGTTGATCACATTGGTTGATTGGCACCACCAAGAACACCACTAACCAGCTGAAAAGCAGCGTATTTAGCTATCTATTCTTCACTGCATTACTTGTGCAAAGTCAAAATAAAAAAAGCCACACAGTCAGGTTTGTTTGTGTCAGGCTTGTGAACAGTGTGTGCATTCATGGCCACTACATTCATGGTACTTACAATTTTTAAAAGCATACCACAGTCATCATCACATTTTTTTTTTAAATATATAGGAGCTTTTGTTCACAGAAATGTTCTCACACAAAGGCGTTTGCTAAGTAGAATTCCCCCACATTCCCCGATTAGCACTTTGTTTATTTCAGCGTGTTTATTTCAATGCGTTTCACAGATTTATCTGAAAATGAGACATTGTGCTCCTTTGTATCAAATACTTTTCCCAGAAATGATTTATCATTTAGTTCAAAGAGTTAAAAATAGTCTGTTTTGGTGAATGAGTTCAATACACACATGAGCCGTTAGTTGTGTGTATAAGGAATGATACCCACATCACAGCTTTCCTCGTTGTGTGGTGTGCAAAAATAGACATTTTCAGTTTCACATCATCTGAAACTCCAGTATATGAATGCTTCATAGACAATGGTTATTAGTTATCTGACTAGTCTTGTTTCATATGACACCTACAGAACCTGTCGGAGCTGGACAGTAAAATCCAAGAGAAGGCCATGAAAGTGGACATGGACATCTGCAGACGCATTGACATCACAGCTCGTCTGTGTGATGTCGCCCAACAAAGAAACTGCGAAGATCCTATCAAGATCTTTAAGGTATTCACACACTCACACAAAATCTTAGTCATTATTGTTATGCTACATGTTTAACCTCCATTGCAGGCGCACAATTATTGCCTGATAAAGTCTAAATATCTTTATTTACTGAGCTATGTATCAGCTAACTAAAACAAATATATATTTTAATTTAATGTCATTTGTACAGTCATGTACTACAGAGATCTGGAAGGGACGTGATGGTGGAGAAAAAAATAGGTGCAAGAAAAAAAAACGAGTGATAGGTAAACATATTTTTGAAAGTTATTGTGTTCCCTCGCAAAAATGTTTTGCGTTATCTCGCAAATATGTTTTGCGATCCCTTGCAAAACTGTTGTTCGACAAACACTTCACTTCATACATGACAACCCTCTGGTTTTTGCTGGGATTGTCTCATATTTTACAATTATTTCCTATTATTAGTTATTTTCTCATATTTCTCTCATATTTTTAATCTTGAAAGCATGTTAAAATTAATATAAAAATATCTGAGTTCACTTTCTTTCCATTTAAGCTGTGCATCTATCAGCATCTCTCATGCAACCTCTGAATTAGTGAATGCATGTATATGCACTGACTAATGGACGCGCTCCGTATGATAAACTGATCCTAGATCAGCTTCTGTACATGCCATTTAAAGTGACACCTTTGTTATCAAACAAGTGTAGAGCAGCCAATTAATCTCTCATTTTGTTTTATTTGATAACAAAGGTGTCACACTGATACTGTATATTAAAAAAGCATAACCATTTGTGCTCATTTAAGAGGAATTTAGTTGTGTTTGATATAAAACACACAGGACATCTGAGCATGTTTACATATTAAATGTATTTGTCTGTTTAAACACACAACCCAAATTCCCAAATTGTCCTGCACTTTAGTTCCTCTTTAAATAGCGTCTACAGTTGATCTGGGAGTCAGTCAGCGCTTATACATGCATTCACTGATTCAGAGGTTGCATATGAGTGGCGTTGATCGACGCTCAGCTTTAATGGAAAGAAAGTGAATTCAGACATTTTTATATTAATATATATATGCTTTCCAGATTAAAAATATGAGAGAAATATGGGTAAATACCTAATAATAGGATGTGATGTAAAATACAGTAGAATCCCGGCAAAACAGGGTTGTCAAGTATGAAGTGAAGTGTTTGTCGAACAACAGTTTTTTGGGGGGAACGTTTGAGATAATGCAAAACAAAACATATTTGCAATATAAAGCAAGACATTTTTGAGAGTTAACGCAAAAACTTTCAAAAATATGTTTACCTATCACTAGTTTTTTTTTTTTTCTCCCACCCATTTTTTTTTCTCCACCATCACGTCCCTTATATATTATGGGTCTCCGTAATATACAGATGTTAATTCCTTTTAAAATGTTTCTTAAGTGATAGTTAACAGAGCAAGGTGGTCTTGTTTTTTTAAGTTCGGTGGGAAAATTTATTTTAGGAAAATAGCAGTTTAAAAACTGCTAATGTCAATATTATTAGCCCACTTAAGATTTGTTTTTCTGATTGGCTACAGAACAAACCTCTGTTGTCCAATGACTGGCTTAATTACCCTAACTTAGTCAACCATATTACCCTAGTTAAAGGTGCAGTAGGTGATTGTCTTCAGAAACAAATTTGCTTGGGCTGGTTGAAAGTCTCTTCACAGTCCAGTAGTAATGATTAAAGTCAATGATCTAAATGCATTTGCATTTTTATATTCAGGGTAAGGCATAAGACTAGAAAATGTTCATCCGATTAAAAATTTGTTGGGTCGACAATTCCCATAATTCTGATAAGTAGCACAAACTGTCTGTCAACAAATGTAGATTTGTACATCTGCGCAGCTGTTCAGGCAGATCCACCATTTACCCAGGCACACGAGACAGTCACAGAGGTAAAAACAACTGCTGAAATAAAACTGTTTAAAATCCTGCTTAATATATTTGTGGAAATCATGTTAGGTATTTTTGAGATTTTGAGATTGAGAAGCAGCTTTTTTTTATGAAAATCATTTGTACCATTGTAAATGTATTTTCTGTCAATGTTGTCAATATATTTTACATTTGCTGAGTAAAATCAAATTCTTTCTTTACAAAAAAAAAAAGAAAAAGAATTGCCTCAAAACATTGCTTGGTTTTAATCTCTAAATATCTCAAGTGCTTGCTTTTATTACTGTAAAATGTAAATGATATGATCTCCATGCTCCAACCAGATATTGTTTTCAGGTTTAATGTTTTAATGAAAGGAAAGGAGATTTCCTGCCGTGAATGTCACCTACGTATAATCTTGAACCTTTGTAAATCCGATGACATCCCTGCCTCCACTCTATGTTTCTGACTCAGCTGCTGTGATTTTCTGCTGATGTCTGCTTTAGTGTCACACTGAACTGATGTGTATTGCCTTGTGTGTGAATAGGCATGGGCCGGTATAAGATTATGACCGTATGATAACCTTTGTATATAAAAATCACGGTTTTACTGTATCATGGTATTGTGATTTCTGCTCTAATATATGTTCTTTTTAAATGTCTAGGTAAAAAAACACAACCTTGTTTCCCTTTGCACACAATATATTGTAATTTGGGAAACATTTAAAGTATTTTGGAACAGTAAAGATGTCAGGCTAAATCATTCAAATGAATTATAGACTTCTACTGTCTTTGTTAGTTTCAAAAACACAGATTTCTTTACAAATGGCATCTTTTGATATATTTTCTGCCTGAGATACTGCTGTCCTAAAAAAAAGTAAATAAAAAATATTACTAATACCAAAGGAACATTGTGGCAAAAATTTTTGAAAGTTTTAAAACCTTGACTTTTCCAAACTGCCTTGAAAACCGTTATCGTCCCATGCCTATGTGTGAAAGAGGGAGCTGTCCAACCTGCTGTATAAACCTCTGTGTATGTTTGTTTCAGTACTTGGCTGGGTTAAAAAAAAAAATTAAAGTTATCAAATGAACTAACCATCTTTTTCTCTTTCCCTCTCAGGTTCCAAGCCCTCAAAATGCCATCACCTCTCGTGCCCGTAAACAAGCCTCACAACCTGCCAATGGCAGTGAGACAGATGAGCCAGTCAGCACCTCTGAGAGTGATGGAGGTGGTGCGCGAGAGGATGAAGTTTGCACCCCTTCAACCCTCCAAATCAATGAGGAGATGCAAAGAATGTTGACACAACTGTGAGAGATTACAAATGCTTTGCAATGTTTGAACAGTGCTGCGCTTTCTAAGGGCTTAGTTTGCTCATACAAATGCTTTTAAAGTCTTTACTAGGAGTAAAAATGAATTGGAACAAAATAAAAGCACAACAAAAATAGCACATGGGTTAGTCCAAAAAACAGCAATATTCTGTTATTAATAATTGCTCACCCTTATGTCTCATGAGGCTTTCATTCTTCTTCTTAACATAAGTTAAGATATTTTAGATAAATCCGAGAGCTCTTATACAGTAATGATCCCAAGATGTCCAGAAAAAGAACCGTAAACTTTCTCAAAACATTTATGTAACCTCAGTGCTTCAGCTGTAAACAACATACAAAGCTCCAAGAAGATTTTTGTTTGCCAATAAAATGGTAGAAATAGCTTTATTTTTTAATGTTTTCTCTTCCACATCAGATCAGAGTGCACATTTCCTATGGTCAATCTAGCGTATTGCCATTAAGGGTCAGCAGCACAACACGCCGTAACAGTATGGTTAAAACGCACCCTCATCTGATGTGGAAAACAGACTGACAGTCATTTTTACTGTTTTTTTTTTTCTGGTCGATAAAAGTGTTCATCTGATTAAAGTTGAACCAATGAAGTCACATGGATTGTTTTGTTGTTTTTGGTTTTTTCTCAGGACTGTTGCTATGGAGGATTTTATTTAAAATGTTTTAATTTGTGTTCTGAAGTAGAACAAAGATCTTAGGACATTGGATTAACATAAGGACGAGACATTAATAACAGAATTAAAAATGTTGGGTGGAAATTGTTTATGAAAGTGTTTAATCATTACAATGCAGCACTCAAGTCAAGTCATGTATAGTTTATATAGCATTTAATGCTTTAAAGTAGGCAGGTTTACAGTAGTAATCATAAAAAAAACATGATTAAAATAAACTTTCTGTTTTAAAGTTTCTGTTTTTTAAATTAGCATTACACCTTTAAATTCTAAACAATTGTTTATGCAAGCCACTCTTTACAACCTATGGTTACATTTTATAGTATACAGTTTTTATAAAGTTTTTTATAGTATACAGTTTGTTTAAAAAGCATTGTCTGGCAAAATGTAGGTTTGTTTAGAAACACATTGGGATCCATGCGCAAAGTGCAAAGCGCAGGGTGCAAACGCATTAAGGGCGTGTCAGAATCCACTATCTAAATGAGTTTTAGGTGTGTTTTGAGAATAAACCAATCAGAGTCTCATCTCCCATTACCTTTAAGAGTCCGTTGCATCGGGCCATGGCACATTTGCTATTTACATGATGTAAAGTAAGTGGAAGTGGAAAAACTGAGCTTTTTACTAGCAAGAAAACAGTTAAACAGAGCATCGACAGCGTGAGAATGAGAGATAAGCCTCCTCATTATCTACTTTCACTTTCGCTCCTGTGGATAGAGAAACCTTGTACGCACAGACATCAATTAGCCTATAAATGACTAATTTTGTTTGTTAAGCGCAAAGATTTGTTTCTAAACTATTTCTAAGTTCAGTTCTAATTTCCAGCAAACGAATAAATGAACAATAGTAACGAAGTGTGGTTAAAAACCTGAGTTATATTTAAATACACATGCTGTGCCCCATATGGTCTAAAACCTGACAGGTGAGCAAACTTAAGCTTGTTTTTAATAAAACAAATATAAATATGGATATAATAAATAATACTGCTAAAAATAATAACATTATACAAAAGCAAATTGTCACGAATAAACTGAAAAAGACCCCCGAAATGAAGAAGGCATGAAAGTTTGTTTTTTATATTTATGTAGGCTAGAAAATAATGTTTTGTAATATTGTAATCCTTTATATTTATATCATATATATATCCTTATATATATATATATATATATTTATATATATATAAATATTTTAATTATTTTTCATATTTAAAGATATATTTGCGTATTGCTCTACATCTTGTGTGTATTAAGCAATGTGTAAGCGAGGCACACAACTAACTCGCTCTGCGCTGGACAATAGACCGGCTTTGTTCGGGTCTATTGAAAAATCTATTATAGTTTCTCAAAATAGCAACGCGCCAGCAATGCGCCTCAACACGCCTTCCTTTTTAGACTAGAACGCCTATGGGCGCACATATGAGCGCAAATGCATTTGCTATTCAAACAGCATGGCACAAAATGTCAAAACGACTTTTGTGCCAAGCTGAAACTAGCAAACAACAATTGCGTCACGCCTTGCACCACATTGCACTGGGTGTATAGGGCCCATAGTGTGGAGTTTACATGTTTTTCTCACCTTTTCCCCTATTTCCAGTGTGCTAAATTTACTTTTATGATTTTTGCAAACTCTTTAGACAAGCAATTGCTATTTCTATTGTGCTCTATACAGTATTAAACAACTTTATAAATTAAACAGGAAATAATCAAAAATACAGTACCACAGAATGCTGATATAGTTAATTTGTTTGGTGAATTTCAGTTTTATCAGTATGTGTATTTCTTTGGATCAAACCCATTGTTGTGCTGCTATAACACAATTCTTTACCAGTTAGCTACACAGAACTATACTTGACTATAGTTGAACTATAACTACTAACACAAAGGGGTGCTAATATAGTCAACAGTCAGATCATATTTTAGGAAATTATCTATATTGTCATGATTAACTGCACACCTCCAAACTCAGATATTGTATATGCTTATATGCCTGCATTTTTTCCACTTGCAGGAAATTACATAGATTTTTTAATGACAATCCTATTGGGCATGTGAATTTTTTTAGATCAGATTTGTCACCAGTTGTGTCCTGCTAAAGTTCAGTTGTATGTTTTAAATTGGCCTAATTTTGTTAAAAAAAAATACATCACACCAATTTATTCTTTGAACTTGACATATATTTATGCCTTAATTGTCAACTGCTTTATGTGCTGTTGTTGTTGTTGTTGTTGTTTTTTATAAAGTCTTTTTGTTACTAGTGAAATGTATCTTTTTTTAGGCGTGAGTGTGAGTTTGAAGATGATTGTGACTCTCTGGCTTGGGAAGAGACAGAAGAAACGCTTCTTCTCTGGGAGGATTTCCCAGGATGCACTGTAACAACAGACACCAGTCAGGGCGAGGTTAGTGCACCTCATTTTGAAACATTGGTATTTATGTGGCATTTATTGGTATTTATTATTATATTAAAATACTTCCTCATTTAGTTAAAGGTGCCAAAGAATAAAAATCTTGATACATCAAGGCAAAGTTGACTAAGATGTATTCAGTGTTTGGAAACGACCTTCAGTGAACATTGTTTTCCTTATTCTCATGTAAATCCAGATAGCTTAACTTGTTATAACTGAAATAAACCTCTCAAACATTTCAGTTGATTGTCATTTAAGAAGAAATGTACTTAGTTTGGACAACTGAAGTATGATTATTTTGCACTTGTATGGCCATTTTCTATAGTTGGAAATGGACCTGTTAAACCAGGGGTGCCTAATCTCGGTCCTGGAGGGCCGGTGTCCTGCAAAGTTTAGTTTCAACCCAATCAGACACACCTGCACTATTTAGATGTCAGAGAGAAATTTAACTTACTGTATCAATGCATTCTATGGCACCTTTAACATGTTTTTGCAAACATGGAAATGTTTCCATCATTAAAAGCCCTTAAAGAATTAAAGTGTGCATGTCATACAGTTGAATTTTTTTTGGATAGAATAAAAGCAGTTTTAAATTTTTTAAACACCATTTTAAGGACAAAATTATTAGCCCCTTAAAGCATTTTTTCCCCCGACTATCTACAGAACAAACCCCTGTTATACAAAAACTTGCCTAATTACCCTAACCTGCCTAGTTAACCTAATTAACCTAGTTAAGCCTTGAAATGTCACTTTAAGCTGTACAGAAGCTGTATTAAGCTGTCTTGAAAAATATCTAGTAAAATATTATTTACTGTCATCATGGCAAAGATAAAATAAATCAGTTATTAGAAATGAGTTATTAAAACTAATATGTTTAGAAGTGTGTTGAAAAAAATCTTCTCTCCGTTAAACAGAAATTGGGGAAAAAATAAACAGGGTTGCTAATAATTCAGGGGGGCTAATAATTCTGGATTCAACTGTACTGTATATGCTCTTTTCTATCCTTTTGACTTTTTTGAACCTTTGACACACTTTAATGTGACACTGGGTTTTCAATAAATTTTTTTATTTAAAATGAAACTGGTTTTACTACTGTATTTTTTACATTAGTATGCACTTGACCTCTTAATTGATTGGCTTAGGGCTGAGACACTCCAAGCCAAATGTTGGTCATTGGGCAATGTCCGGCTGTTTGTTCAGCATATTTTATATATTTTTAATATCCTTTAATAGCAGTTAAGTTCTTGTGGGAATGTTTATTTGCAATGAAACATTAATGCTTCTTCGCAATGCCTTTGCAGTACCATTTTGCAATTTTTTTTTACCATGTTACTATCTATCTTTACAATTAATCTTCAATCTAACAGTTTTTTTAGAAAACTAAATCTTATATTGTATCTTATTTTTGTAAAAAATAAATAAATAATAATAATTTCTTGCATTTGCTTTTTCCCAGAATTATGTTTTTATATCTTTCCCAACATTCATTCATTTTCTTGTCGGCTTAGTCCCTTTATTAATCCAGGGTCGCCACAGCGGAATAAAGCGGCAACTTATCCAGCACTTTTTTATGCAGTGGATGCCCTTCTAGTCGCTACCCATCTCTGGGAAACTTTCCCAACATTGTGTAGTATTATGCCATACATACAGTCAAGTCAAAACCTTCCAATAATGCTATGCTATTTTATAACCCTACCTTCTTTTACACTCTCTTCATTTCCTTATGTCTGTACTTATAGCTGTCTCAGGGTGCTTTCACACCTAGGGCCCTATCATACACCCGGCGCAGTGTGACGCAAGGCACGGCACAATAATCTTTTGGTAGTTGCAGCTTGGTGCAAGAGTCGTTTTGAGGCGTTGCGCTACGCTGTTTAAATAGCAAATGCATAAGCGCTCATTTGTGTGCCCATAGGCGTTCTGGTCTAAAAAGGGAGGCGTTCTGAGGCGGACCGCTGGCGCGTTGCTATCTTAAGAAACTATAATAGATTTTTCATTAGACCAAAACTAACCCGGTCTAAACTCCGGCGCAGAGTTTTTGCACCTCGCTTACGCACTGCTTAATACGCACAAGAGAGCAATAGGCAAATATCTTTACATATGAAAAAATGTAAATATTAAGGATATATATATAGGATATAATAAGAGTAGATATAGGATATAAATATAAAGGATTAAAATATTACAAAACATATTACATTCTAGCCTACATAAATATGAAAAATCACTGCTTTTATGTCTTCATCATCTCAGGAGGCTTTTTCAGTTCATTCATAACAATTTGCTTTTGTATAATGTTATTATTATTAGCAGTATTATTTATTATATCCATATTTATATTTGTTTTATTAAAAACAAGCTTAGATTTGCCCACCTGTCAGGTTTTAGACCATATGGGGCACTGCATGTGTTTTAGGATATAACTCAGGTTTTTGAGCACATTTTGTTATTGTTCATTTATTCGTTTGCTGGAAATTATAACTGAATTTAGAAATAGTTTTGAAACGAATATTTGTGCTTAACAAACAAAATTATTTGTTTATAGACTAATTGATGTCTGTGCGTAAAGGTTTCCCTATTCAAGAGCGAATGTGAAAGAAGTTCCATTATCTCTCATTCTCACGCAGTAGATGCTCTGTTTAACAGTTTTCTGTTAAAAAACTGTTAACTGTTAACTGTTTGCTAGTGAAATGCTCATTTTTCCCACTTAGACTTACTTTGCGTCCTGTAAATAGCGAATGCGCTCTTGGCGCGACGCTGCTGGCTCTTAAAGGGAATGGGAGATGAGACTCTGATTGGTTAATTCTCAAAACACACCTATAACTCATTAAGAAAATAAACTCAACCCTTTTAGACCATGCACCATGGCGCAAAGCAGGTTTTCCCGTCCTTAAATTAGCAAAAACGCGTTCTGACACGCCCTGAAAGCGTTTGCGCCCTGCGTTTTGCGCTCTGCGCATGGACCGTCAAAATAGAGCCCTTAGACTTTTGTTTCGGAACTTGTCTCATTTGCTCAGTTAGCATGGTTCATTTGACATATGTGAATCCAGCAATCGTGCTCAGATCCACGCCGAATCAATTGGTCCGAGATTGCCTGAATGTGATGGTCTTGGCTCGATTGAAATGAACTCGGGAGCAGATCGATTGTAGTGAGAAAGTTATATGATCCGAGAACGGCCATATTACAGTGTATCATGGATATGTCATAGGCATATATACGGCTATATGAAGAGAGAATTATTAGTCATTCCTACCTGTAAATGTGCATTTCATGTAAAAGCCTATAATGCATAAGCCAACTGCTGTGTATCTAAAAGTCTTACCTCTGATTTATACTTGGTGATGATGTCTGTGGGTGTCACCATTCAAAATGAAAGCACAGCTTTTTGTTTATGATGTCTTTATTGCTCATCATCATACATTAAATAGAGACGCATGACAGCTGAGTGGCAAAATAAACCATGAAACTTTGACCAATGTGACGAGAGTTTACTCGCACGTGAATTGTTTTAGCATTTAAGAAACTTTGCCGTGTGAAAACAAACTGCACCAAGAATAAAGGCCAACATTGTAACAATTTTAATCCCTGTTTCAGAACAAATTAATCAATTCACAGGTGTGAAAGCACCCTCACAATCTTTTTCATGTATTATATTCATGTTTGTGATAAACTTGGGAGTTTATTTCAGAAGGTGGGTGTTTCTAATGAAAGCTAATAAGAATAAAACAGTGAAGGCATCGTGACTGACAGACAGTGGTGGGAAGAGAATGTAGTGCAAGTAGAGTAGAAGTATCTGTTGTAGACATTACTCAAGCTATGAGTACAAAGTAGCCTTTTTAAAGTACTCAGGAGTAGTGAGTTTTACTGTGAACAGCTAATGCATTTACATGTAATTTGTGCGTGTGTGAAAACGTCACATTCTATTGTGCAATTAGTGATTGTTTATGGCTATGTGGCCAGTCTAAACAGTCTCTGAGTCATTGCATATAAGTATTTTGGACACTTTTAATGCTATCAAACGATTTGCTGCCTTTTTATCGCACTCATGTCATGAGGTTGTTCAAAAGGATGCAATATAGTTTCTATGATTCTATCTGTTTTTTTTTCTCAGCCAATCCCCATTGACAAGAAAAAAGGAAAAGTAAAAGTACACATTTTTAAAACTCCATGGGGAATTGAAATCCCTGAGGAAAACTACTCAATCACAGTAATTTTGTGTTTTTGTAATTTGTTACATTACACCACTGCTGACAGATCCGCATGGTTCACAATAGGTCTCTAAAATAGAATTGAAATCTACTGGTCATTCAGTTGAAGGATTTGCACACATGGACACATGCCAACCCACACACACTGTTCATATTTAGGTCAGTCTACTCTGTCCAGTTTGCCGGTGGGCAGTTCGATACTAAATGTTACTGACATTAGTTAATGCGATGTTTGCTGAAATTGTGTTGCATTTCATGGAAAGCTCAAAGGATTCCAAGTGTTCAAAGTTTTCCATCAGGGAAGTCGTTAATCTAGTATTTAATATTCCCTCTGGTAAAATCTCATCTGCTAGTGAGTGCTTATGCTTTGGCAGTGAGATAATGTTTCTGTGGCATCTCTCTCTCTCTGTCTCTGTCTCTCTCTCCCTCTCTCTCTCTCTCTCTGTCTCTCTCTCTCTCTCTCTCTCTCTCTCTCTCTCTCTCTTTCTCTCTCTCAGCAGGAGGAGTGTTTGGAAAAGGTGATTAAGGACACAGAATGTCTTTTTAAGTCCAGGGAGAAGGAATATCAGGAGACTATAGATCAGATAGAGGTAAAATGTTATTTTATCTATCTATCTATATATCTATCTATCTATCTATCTATCTATCTATCTATCTATCTATCTATCTATCTATCTATCTATCTATCTATCTATCTATCTATCTATCTATCTGTCTGTCTGTCTGTCTGTCTGTCTGTCTGTCTGTCTGTCTGTCTGTCTGTCTGTCTGTCTGTCTGTCTGTCTGTCTGTCTGTCTGTCTGTCTGTCTGTCTGTCTGTCTGTCTGTCTGTCTGTCTGTCTGTCTGTCTGTCTGTCTGTCTGTCTGTCTATTATCACCTGCAAGTCTTTATTGTACTAATTATGTAGATCATAAGGAACTATAAGCTTCTCAAGACCAGTAAGAATTAATTTTCATCAGATGTCATTCATGTCTTTTCTCAGAATACAATCACCTGTGATATCATGTAATTTTGTTTTTGCTTATAATATTTAGCTATTTTACAGTTTTTTTCAGTCGCTTTGGTATATTTATCACAACACTATTTACATTTGCACAACAGTCAATGCATTTCTCAAAACAATTAGCACAAACTGCAAAACCTAGTTGATAAAGCGCAAAAGCATGTGTTTATTTCAATGAAAGTGTCAGTGTCATCAAGATGAAAACTCCTGCCATCATTGTTTATGAACAAGAAAGTCAAATGGCTTTGTCATGTTTTATTATGAGTTTACTTTGTAAAATTCTTCCAATGCAAAAAAAAGTCAAATTTTGGTTAAACTTCCTGAAAATGGTCAAGACAGCACTATATACTATTCGCACAGCCATATGAAAACTACAGTAAAGTTAGACATATCTGCATTTAGTGAGGTATCTGAGTACAAGTCACTGAATATGTATACAGTACTTCACATCTTTACTGCAGATGCTCTTTGCAATTCTAATTTATTCACAGCATTGTGCAAAAGAATAAATAAACTCTTTTTTACAACAAACATAAACTTCCATTGGGTAGAGCGGTGCACAACTGTAAACAATATTGCAGTACATATTGGAACTGAACCTACAACATACACAGGTCTGTAAATAATTCATGAAATTGTTCATCTTAGAGGATATTTTTAAGAAAAAAAAAAAAGATTTTTAAAGTTTTTTTTTTTAAATATATAAAATTAGCTTCACAGATTTAGACAACTAGGACTGTTAATTTAATATGGAATGAGTATTCAGCATTCACAAGTTTAGTTAATTTTGACTGACATGACATAAGCAAATGACAATGTTATAAAACAGCAGAGAGTTGTATGAAAGCAATTGATGCATGTCCAAAAGCTTTTGTAATTTGTTGAAAGGAATGAGAAACTGCTATTATGATGTGCACAAATGACTAATTGTTTTGAGAAATGCATTAACTGTTGTTTTATATGTAAATGTTTTTGTGATAAATGCACCAAAGCCACTGAGAAAAACTAATATTTATTCAATACGGTTATAATGATATTTATAAATAATCAAACTAGTGTGCAACTGAGCAGTTTTGAGCAAAACTGATAATAAAATTGTTTTAAATTTGGTTTTGTAATTTGGGGGTCTAATAAATTGTTGTTGCATGGTCTAAATGCGCTTAATAGATATAAAAAAAATGAAATGTAAAAATATGATCATATAGGTTTGAAACAAGTAATGGGGAGTAAATGACAAAAACGCAGACACACACACACAAAGTTTAATGTATTTAAAAATAATTGAGGAAAATGTTCAAACTTCTTTTGTCAAAAATGATAACAAATGGAAAAGTTGTGCTGTTAAATCATTTCACCTGAAGTGGTAGAGTGGTTGACGTATTTTATCTATAAGGGGTGAGTGAGCTTTTTTATACTGATATTACATTTATATTTAACAAAGATTATACTGACAGTATTTAGACTGACTCAAAAATCCCAAGTTTCCCAGAAGTTCCGGGAGTCTCTATGCATTTCTGGGAGTGTTAGTTAAAAAAAGGAACCGGAAAGATATTAACTTTCTAACATTTATTCAAATTTGTTTTTAAATAATCAGAAAGGAAACACAGATTCTTCTCTAGAGCAAACAGTAAACACAAATAAAATTACCTTGCCTTTCTGTAAACAAGTTGAACTCAAATTAGGAAGATAGTGTTGCTTATTATACAAAATAAATAAATAAATAAATAAATAATTATAAAAACACAGAGCACTCAGCAAACTAACATGACTGATAAGAGCCTTTATGTAGCTTATATTGTCTAAAAATAAATAATTATCCCAGATGCTACACAAAATATCATGACATTAAACGTACAGCTGTGGTACTCTAAAATAGCTCAAATAAGTGTGAGACGAAAGTGTGTATCTCCTATGCTGCATTTAGATACATTTTTTTTAAATCCCTCTTTGGTCACTGCATCAAAAGGCACCGTGTCTTTAGCGAGGTAGTGCGTTATGGCATTAGTTACCTCTTGGGTAGGATTGCGCTCCAGCTGGTCGTAAGTAAACAAATTATGTTTATATAGTACATTACAGTCAGTCACTACAGATGACTCACATACTGTACCTGCATAGTGAGCCATGAATGCCTGCAAAAATACACATGAAGTTATCAAAGCATTAAACACACATTTTTTGTGACTTTGAAACTAAAATAATCCCATATTACTGATGTCCTGTTTTTCTTTGATATTAATTTGTCTATCAAAGCTTCTGAACTGGCAGATGGCATCATCCCACTCTTTCTGCTCTTTCATGTTTGTTAGTTTTTTTTTTGTTTCTGTTTATTTTATTTTATTTTATTTTATTTTTTGTGGGTGTTTCACACAGTTACGTTGTGCAATTCAGTTGAAATTACAACATGCATGCAATTGCTCTGGGCGGGGGAAATGAAATAATACATATTTCATATCGCAGCCTCTTGCGATTAGCTAATCACGATCGTTCCAGAGCGCGATTCCAATTTGATTTCGATTAATCGCATAGCACTAGTCTTTAATACTCTTAAGCATCTTGATTAGTTGGATCATGTGTTTGATTATATCTACTTTAAAACTTATTTATAGAGGTGTCAGGACTGAAGTTTGATTATAAAAGCCCATCAGACCAGTTTAACATCATCTGTTTCTCTGTAGTTGGAATTGGCCACAGCAAAGTCTGACATGAACCGTCATCTTCATGAGTACATGGAGATGTGCAGCATGAAGAGAGGACTGGATGTGCAGATGGAAACCTGCAGGAGACTCATCACCCAGAGTGGAAACAAGTATGCATATTATCTTTAATCATATATGGCATTTTGACACTTTTGTTGGCTTGGCTTAAATTTTGCACACTTTTCATCCTGTGTTCTTGAAACTAAACTTTCAATACAAGTTTCTAGCATTGTTGTCATATTTCATTTACATTGTCTGCTTATTTTATTCAACAAAACTAGCATACGCCTACTATTTAGTGCGAGTTTGGTGTTAGTTTGTCTTATGGTCAATGCAGTAATACACTGTATTATCATCAATACCTGTTAAGCACAAAAGTTCATAACATACAAAATAGTAAAAAACGAAATCTTACTAATGAAATGTTAAGCCTTTGTGCTTTGTTTTCTTTGTTTGCTTGTTACTACACCTGTACACAAAAGTCCAGCATTTTCAGATTGCTTTTAGTCTTGACCATAGATATGTACACTAGATATCACATACGGACCCTGAGCATGTGTCAGTAGTGCTGCCAGATTTGTACAGTGCTTAGAGGACAAATGTTATTTCTAGTCAAGATTAAAGCCAATGCGAGGATTCTGGACTTTAGCGCTTTGTACGGGTGTAGTAATGAGCAAACAAAGAAAACAAATCACAAAGGCTTAACATAGGTAAGATTTTGTTTTTAACGAATTGTATTTTCATAATACTGTCTCTTACTGCACTGACCATAAGGCAAAGCAGCACTAACTCGCACTAAATAGCCTCTGCTGGGTCAGTTGGCATTTCTGTGTGGATTCATTCCGCTGTGTCAACCCCAGATTAATAAAGGGACTAAGCCGAAAAGAAAATGAAGGAATGAATAAATATTAGAATGAAATATACAAACATTTAGAAAAAAACAGCATACTATAGTTGTATGGGTTTCATTTTAACAAAGTTATTAAATTACAAAGTTAAAAAAATAGTCAAAATGACTGCGTGTTATGCTTCTTTTACACCGCACACACAAGCAGAGCAGAAGCAGTATGCAGGCATTTGCCTGTAGTGTCTGCAGTGTGCACCTGACCGACAGCTGTTGCACACATGTAACTATCTCAGTGTATTATATCAGATTCAAAATCAGAAAGAGGTTTATTATTCACACATATGAGGAATTTGTTTTCGTGACAGAGCTTCTACAGTGCAGCAGAATTACAGAGACAGGACAAAAAGATAATAAATATACATATTTCAAAAAGAAGCAAGTAGTGAATGCAAATATACAAATTGACAAGTGTATGTACAGATATATTACTATATACAACAATATACAGTATGTGTAACTGTAATGCAAATTGGCATGTAAAGTATGCTGTTAAATAAGTGTATATGTGTATAAAAAGTATATAGCAAGTAGTGATGTTTCATAATTACTGTCATCTAGTGTTAATGATAGTTTGAGATAGAGAGATGGATTGCCTGAGGGAAGAAACTGTTTCTGTGCCGGGCTGTTCTGGTGCACAGTGCTCTGTAGCATCGACCAAAAGGTTACCTATCTCTAAGGTTACCTATAACTATATCGATCTATCTTTGTATGAAAACATGTTTTATTTTAACTTTTCATCTGCACCACAGCCCACAGCAACTTCCTCCAAGTCTTTTCTTTAACCTGCAAGTCTTTTTTACCAATTATATAGATCATAAAAAACTGTAAGCTTCTCAAGCTCTGTGAGAAGTGGCATTCATGTCTTTTCAGGTGCACTCAATCGCCTGTGATATCATGTCATTTTGTTTTTGATTGCCAGCATGACACTGGCCTATAATTAAATTATCATTTTAATACATTTTGTTTGAATGCACCAAACTGTATTTCCTATGTTCACTGAGAAATGGATAAAAATATTAATTTTCAAAATGGGCTGTATTAAATTATGCTGAGCACTGTATCATGAATAACATCCGTGTGTATAATTCTCAAATAGAAACTATGCATGCAGTCAGTTTGTCTGTCTGTCAATCAGACATCCATTAGTGTTTCCAGTATAACAATGGCAGGCGTTTAGTGCTTTTTTTTCTTTTGCCCAGCATGTAAATGCATTAAACTGTTTTTGTTGACTTATTGATTTATTGACAATAACTTGTCCTTGCTGAAATTTAAGCACATTCAGACTGAGTGAACATTTTGCAGTAAGTGAAGAGAAAACTACTACAATCTCAGATTGTTTTTTAATCCAATGATTTATAAAAATGTGTTCTCATCTAATGCCGAAGTGGTACAGTCAACCTGCTTAATCTCTAACTGCATGATAGGATAATAGATAAATGACATATATTGATAATATTTGATTATTCATGTTATTTATTTCCATAGCGCTTTTACAATGTAGATTGTGTCAAAGCAGTTTAACATAGAAGTTCTTGTAAATTAAAACCGTCAGTCCAGTTCAGGTCAGTGTGGTTTACATTTCACTGCTGAACGTCCAAACACTGAAGAGCAAATCCATTGATGCACAGCTCGCCAAGTCCTAAATATACAGTGGTGGACAGAGTACTAAAAAATCATACTCAAGTAAAAATACTATTACTTGCCTAAAAATGTTGTGCAAGTAGAACAAAACTATCTGTTGTAAATATTACTCAAAGTATGAGTAAAAAGTAGCCCTTTTAAAAGTACTCATGAGTATTGAGTATTAAGCTATCATAAGCTGATGCATTAACATGTAATTTGTGGATGTGTGTAAATGTAACATTCTGTAGTGCAATTTAATTTTGTTATTGCCCAGCAGGTACACAGCGTCATGAGATGCTAATATTAGGGTAGATTTAGATTGTGACATCAGGTCACCAAAATTCAAGTCTAGCCAGTCTCTAAGGACTACGTTATTTTGATGTCCAATAACAAGGTCAAATGACGTTGATATTTGGTTGATTTTAGGTTGTGTTGGAAAGTGACCACAATTCAGTGTCGAGCCAACATCTTAAACCCACGTCATATTGACTTCAAATACTGAAATTTATTCATCAGGTATGGCAACCAAAATCCAACATCTGATAGACGTCATAGTTGTAACGTCTACACAACATAAAACTGTAACATTATTAAATGTTGATATTTGGTTGATTTTAGTTTGAATGTTGGACACTGACATCAGCCTGACATTGAGTTCTGATGTCAACCTAATTTTAATTTTCAAACAAAACGCAACATCCATATGATTTTGCGGTATGATGTCAATCTAACGTCATGTTGACGTCTTGTGCCTGCTGGGTGGTTAAGGCCATCATACAGTAAACATCTGTCATTTTCTCATCAGTGACATGCATCTAAACAGTCTCTGGGTCAATACGTGTAAAGATTTTGGGCATATTGGACACTTTTAATGTGTCCAAACTGTTTGCTGCGATTATAAATAACCCCTGTCTTGAGGTAGTTCATTATGATGCGATTTACTCATTTACATTTTAAAAATATACTCAAGGGAAAGTAAAAGTACACATTTTTTGAACTACTTAGTAAATTACAAGTCCTTACAGTAATTTTAAGTATTTGTAATTTGTTACTTTACACCACTGCAAATATGATGATATATACTCCACTCACACAGTCTGCTTGTTACAAATATACAGTTTATGATTGTTTATCTGTTGCTAAGCAACTGATTTATTTTAGGACCATTTTATTTCACGCTCCTTACCTCTGGGTTTCAGGACATATTTTTTATCATGGTTAAAGCTGGCCTGAAGATTAAAAAAAGACATTACCTATATTATTTTTTCCCAAAGAAGAAACGAGTATATTTGGGTTGATTTCTTTTTCCTTCTGCCACCTTACAGTAAATCCACTTCTCCTATACCTGGAGGGGGTATAGATACAAACGGAGAAACTGAGAGAGATAAAATGGAGGAAGGTGGAAGATAATGACGACAACTGATCCGACGATGGTGTTTGAAAGAAGAAAAAGTGTCTCTCATCTCTTCATGGCTTCATTTAACCTGGACTGGCTCTTCTTGTTGTGTTTCCGCATGTTTGTCCAGTCACTCTAGAGGGGGTAAATGGAATTACATTGTAAAAAAAAAAAAAAAAAAACATGTTCTGTGACATTTTCCCTTCTGGTACGCCTTTACACCTTTCATGATTTTAAAGATGAGAGTCCTCTCTTAAGTTTGTTTGCTATTATGTGACTTTAGCAAGCCTATCCGCCAGTGAGTATCAATCATGTTTTCCGATCTCATCTCTGAACGTCTGAGTCATCATATTTTCAGCAGCGAACACAATCCCTTTTGATTTCGTATGTCTGGCAGAGAATCACTGACAGTGTTTTACAAAGTTTCCATTTCCTAGAGAATTTGAGGGGACATTTGCTCTCGAATCATTGCTGCATGTACCGTTACGTGCTGCTGTAACCCGTGGGCCAGTAGGTGTGTTGTGCTTCCTGTCTGAGCTGTTGTAAACACAAGGCTGTCATGCTAGTTAAGGGTTAAGGTAACTGTAGCCTGCACGTTCCCTATCTTTGAGCTCATGTTTGCATGAAATGTGTGACATTTCATGCTAACGGTATTGTGCTGATGCCAGGCTGCTTCGAAGTTTCGGCTATACGCTGTTAGAATTGTGAACTCTTTGAGTTCCTCTTTGCGGGTGGAAAACATGAGTGATAGGTGAGGTCAGATGAGTGAGATTTGAGGATGTTATGGCTCGGAGTACATGTCAGAGCATTACGCATGTCAACCGCTGTGTTATTTCCTTTTCACTTTTCCTCTCCTTTTAGTCCCAAAGATATGTTATATTCAGCCTTTTTCTCTGCTGGTGCAGATAGGCTTCAGAATAAGAATTTCATAAACATGCTGTACATGTAACGCTGCTATAGAAATGAGAGCTGCTTCAGTCCATAAAAATATGTAGTGTTTTAAGGGTGTTTTTATTTTGAATAGTAAAGTCCCACTTTTGCCATTATTCTCATTTGTATCCATAGCTAAATCCTTACTGGTGCCTGATGTAAAGGTCTGTTGATTTGCAGTTGTATTGGGAGCACACTGCCTATGTTCTGTCAAGAACGAGTTATTTTCATGATCATGGTTTCCTTGTTCTTTTGGAGTTTTAGGCGCATCCTATGTTGTTAGAGGTCTAATAACAATGACTTTAGAGATGGGCTAAAGAAATATAGGGTAAGAGGTGTTTGACACTACATTTTAACAGCAGGGTGTAATAGAAGCCCATCTCAGAGTTGGCTTTTTTAAAATAATTGTTTAAAGTTTATTTTGCACAGTTTTTCTTTTTTCACATAATTGCAAGGTTATATCTCGCAATTGTTTGTTACTTAAAATATAACTTGTAATGGTGACTACGGTATATCAAATTTGTCATCATTTGCTGTTATTCTGACGGTATCGTACAATTGATTTAAAATCTCAAATATGCATCTTTGCTTTGTGTAGTTACATTTTATATTTCACAATTGCAACTTTTTTCTCATCATTTAATTTTTCTCACAATTGTGACAATGATTAACATAATTGTGACAAAACATCACATCATGATTCCATATTTTTTATTGGTGTTTTTTTAAACTCTGAGATGTAAATGGAGAATAAATGTGCACATCAACTTTTTATAAGCATGCCTCAGATTAAGATTTTTCCAGTATAATGAACCCACATAGTATGATATTACCCTGCAGGCACAGGACATCAACATGACGTCATATTGATGTTGTACCCCAATGTTGTGGGAACGTTGGATTTTCTCTTGAAATTAAAATCGCGTTGACGTCAGAACCCAACGTCAGTGTACAACGTTCAACTTTCAAATCAGCCTAAAATCACCCAAATATCATCTTCTAATCATGTTACACCTTGACATTGTATGGACATAATCACTATGACATTTATCAGACATTACATTTTGACCACTTTCCAACACAACCCTGCCTCACTGAAGCTAAGCAGGGCTGAGCCTGGTCAGTACCTGGATGGAAGACTACATGGGAAAACTAGGTTGCTATTGGAAGTGGTGTTAGTGAGGCTAACAGGGGGAGCTCAACCTGTGGTCTGTGGGAGCCCTAAAGCCCCAGTAAAAAGTAAACGGGACACCAAACTGTCAGTGGGTGCTGTCTTCCGTATGAGACATTAAACCAAGGTCCTGACTTCTTGTGGTCATTAAAAATCCCATGGCACTTCTCTTAAAAGAGTAGGGGTGTAAGCCCGGTGTCCTGGCCAAATTATCTCCATTGGCCCTTACGATCATAGCCTCTCATTCATTCACTTCCCCTATAGCTGGTGTCTGGTGAGTGCACTGGTGCCATTGCCTGTGGGTGCTGTTGCATTATCCTAGTGAATGCTCCACACTGGTGATGGTGTAGAGAGACCCCTTCATGATTATGAAGCACTTTGAATGTATGGCCATCCACGATAAATGTGCTATGTAAATACATTATTATTATAATACATTATTGGACTTCAAAATAACGTAATCTTAATAGCGTAACCTTAGATGGTGGCTGTCATGACCCAGATCTAACCTAATAATAATGTCTTATGATGTTGTGTGCCTGCTGGGTAATAAACTAAAGGTTTAATCGATTGAAGAATGAACTCATGGATCTCTATATTTTCAGAAGTAGGTCTAACGAATGGCTTAATGAGCATATTTTCTTTCCAGGCAATCTACAAAAGTAAGATACTGGTTGGTTAGATGTGCTGCAGAATGATCTTTCAGTTTCTTGAGCAGTATATCATGTAAATTAATGCGCAATCTGATTCCTGATAAAAGTTCTCAAGAGCCTCACATGATTTGTAATAATCAGTCTAATTCTAATCAAACACCCACAGGGACTAATACAGTAGTTTGAAAAGAAACTGACAAACCGACTTCTTGTTGGCTTTGTTGGTCATTCATATCTGTAGTCATAGCTAGTCTAAGTGTAAACCACAGCTTGCATTCAAGAATAGAGACTTTAGCAGAGATATTTTCCAGTGCCAAATAAAACATTCAGGAAAGCGTCTACACACGAAATGAAAACTGCTTTTAAAAACATGGTGCTGTTCATCCAGCATGTACATTTCCGCTGCAGTAAAAACAAAGAGTGAACGTTTTAGTAAACACATGATAGTACATATCACTTTCTATGATGAGCCAGAGCAGAATTGAATCATTTGAACAATATGTTATGAGACATCCTCAGGTTATTTTTTCTTTTTATCTTGTTCTATTTTTGCATAACGTCTGATGAACAACATTGTGTGTCTGCCTTAGGTTTTCCCCTCTGACCACTGTGAAGTTCTGTCGGGGATTTGCAGATTTGTTCGATTTTGCTGAAGTTATGCTCTATGGGTATATAGAAACAGCCTTATGATATTAAATAATATTTTTTGTTTGATAAAAGTGCAGAAAAATCAAAGGATTTTGATGATTGATTCATTAATATGTCAAATATGGTTTTGTTTGTTTTTTTTTGTGACTGATTTCTGCTGCCAATAAGATGTGCTGTACACAACTGAGCCATAGTTCATTCACAGTAACTCATTTAATTCCTTTTTTATTGTTCTGCATCACTGAGCTGAACTACGTGTGTAAGATTACAGTATGTATGCATGCATTTATGTATGGAGCGAACACTCCAGGTTTCTGCAATGAGTAAGAGGTTATTTTACAGCAATTTACTTGTTGTTTGTTGCTATTTGACCTAGAACTATGTTTAGAATCAATAATCACAAATCTATTCTTGTATAAAAATTGCAAGAGAGTCAGACAAATCTGTCACGGTAACAGAATACATTTTTTCTTAAAACGTTTGGATACTACAGATTTACAGTATACTGTAGCTACAAACAACTAGTAAATTCCACAAAAAGATCTTCACCGACCTAATAACAAAAAGTGCTTATAGAAAGAATGCTTATTTGCAATAAATGTATGAATGCAATGATATTGTAACCTAGAAGACACGAAGGGAGAGTTGTGTATGCTAAAACGCTGGCTATGCAAGCAAGTCCTGAACCTTGACAAGAAAATTACAACATATACATTTGAAAGAGTCTAAATGAATGTCTGAATAACATTCATAACTTTCCTGTGCCATTCAGTAACATCTCGCAGGAATGTTTATCAACATGTCAAACTGTGGAAACTGATGTATGCTTATATTTAATGATCTCCAAGGATTCACTTTAAATTGATACATGTGCAAAGTGATTGAGTGTCAGATGTTATGTTAAAAGTGTTTTCTTCCTAGACTTACTTGAGTATCTTAGGGGAAGGAATAAGACCTGGATTGCAGCAGTGGCACATGAGTATATTGATTTAAAGAGTAACACACTGTAAAACCCAACAGGCCACTTTATCAAATAAAATGAGTTAATTCAAAATTGACTGAAAGTTAATTCTACTGATTTGAAAAGAGTTTTAAACTCAGTGTTGAGTTCATTAAATACCCTCTTACTTCAACTTAAATAAAGTAATATAGATTAATTTTTTTAACTCAAATGGTTTGTAGCAATCGGTTTCCTCAAACGGTTTGAGTTGCCTTAACTTACTGGGTTTCACAGTACTCAGTTGGTTTGAGTTCTCTTTATATACTGGGTTTTACTGTGCTCAGATTGCTTCGTTTACTCAAATGGATTAAGTTCACAGTACTCATTAGGATTTGTTTTTGAACTGAAATGGTTTGTTGCGATTGGTTTCCTCAAATGGTTTGAGTTATCTTAACATTTTGGGTTTTACAGTGCAGGACTATATGTATATATATATAAATATGTATGTAATGCAAAGCAGAAAAGAAATCGCTTGCTTTCACTTCAAGTGTATTGAAAGACTGGTGCTTAAAAAAAAGATTTCAGAATAAAGGTTACTGCTGATCACACTGCGAGGAGTGGAGTTTTTGTGTCATAGTCTGTGTTTTTCTTTCTATAGGTCATTCTTTCCTCAAAGTTTTTTTTCTGTCTGTCTTTTACGCACTTAATTGTTTAATGAAATAATGCTGTAGAAAAAGTCACAAGAATTGATATAAAGATAATTAAAAATATTAAAGTTCTAGATATTTATAGATGTTTTGAAGTCTTTTTGACCATCTTTTTTTATCAGAAGGTTAAACTAAAATGTTTACTATGAATAAAACAAGATTTTTTTTATTTTATTTTACATTTTGAGTGCTCAGCATATATAACTATATCCTTATAAGTCCTTATAAATCTATATTTTTTAAATTCATTATTTTAATAGGACGCTATACAGGTACAATATTTTATTTGTGCGTATACATTAGATCAGTCAGCACTGAAGCCAAAAACTAGTACACCTATATGTTATAGAAAAATATTAAATACAAATTTTAAAAAGAGGAAAAATTGAGAGAAGCAAAAAAAATGAAAAAGTTAATTATTGGTAGGTTGTAATTTTTAATTTTTTGCAATATTTTGTCTAAATTTTTAAACATGTTTGATGACTAAAATATTATTTTAATCAATATATTTGTTTGATAAACCTGTTTCATTTTAATGCACCAAAATACATTGTTTATATTCACTGGGAAATGGACAATAATATTAATTTTCAAAAATTATGCTGAGCACTGTATGTATGGGGAGAACACTCCAGGTTTCTACAATGAGTAAGTGGGTATTTCACAAAAATGTACTAGTTGTTTGTTGCTATATGACCTAAAAATATGTTCAGAATCAATAATCACAAATCTATTCTTGTATGAAAATTGCAAGAGAGTCAGACAAATCTCCTAGAAATATGTTCAAAATCAATAATCAATTGCAATAAAGAGAATTTCAATTGTACACAGACAAATTGCTCATTGCTCATTTTAAATAGAAGAAGTGTATTTTATTTGCAGCTTCACACAAACATGAGTTCATCTATGTATATTTTTATGAAACATTTCAAAACTGCTCCAATTAGACTCACAGTTTGCATCTTCTTAGCCTTATTCAAACCAGTAATAATGACACATCAATTATTATTATAGAATGTAAAGCTATAATCTCTCTCTCTCTCTCTCTCTCTCTCTCCAAAAGCAGGTGAAGGGCAGCATAAGAAAGAGAGGGAGGAGAATGACAGTAAGACATCAGGTGAGGAAACAATGATATGAGATGAGCAGTAAAGAACACAGCCTGGCAGAAGACACTGAAATTGAGTTTGAAAGCGGAGATTTTGGATTTGAACTACTGTTAAGGTACAGATGCTTTTTCATTGAGATTGCAGTTCTTTTGTTTCACTTACTGCATTATTCTAAATATGCTTGTTGTAAGATGCTGACTAATTTGAATTATACGATGAACTAAAATAAGTAGAAGTCAACCAAGTCTTTGTTTGAGAGACACAAATATACTTATCCCAAGTTCCTCTGATGCAAAATGCTATGTTTATTTGAAAAAAAAAAAAAGCTATCTTTTCCTTATTTAAAAGTTAGATTCTTTTCTAGAGTAGGCCTACGTGATGCTGTTCGAATGAATGTATGATTTTATTATTTACAGATGCGTATGACTGTGTTATCTGTAGCCTTGGTGATGCTGACAGGTCATCTGATATATGGCCTCCCTATGGTAAATTTGTATGCTCCGATAACATCCACTGTATGTGTTATATTGTGTTAACTTCATGTAACTTGAAATTGTGTTGTAAAAAGCTCTTTCTTTTCAAATTAATCACTTCAAAAATTAATTGTGTCCATATTAGAGGCTTTAGCTTATGATTTTCTTGTGTGTTTCCATTTGTTTTTAGCATAACGGAAAGGTGAGAAACGGCAGAGAAGCATCAAACAATTGCAGCGATAGTTGTCCAGCAGGTGAGAAAGCATGTTGAGCTGGTACTTTTTTATTAGAATCATATGTGGTATCACATTCTTCGAATTATTTCCTTGTTTTTGCAGTGTGCGTGAGTGTACTTTTCTGTCACAACACTTCCCAGTATTACGTATGTGGTCTGGTCAGGAAATTGGCTAAGAAATCGATAGTTATTTGTTAAGTTTGTCTTTATCGTTCGCTCTTTTTTTTTCTTTCTCCCTCTCTTTATTTTCTCTCATGATGGGAAATGGTTTGCTCTGACACAGAAGAGTAAACCACTTCCTTCATTAAAATGCTACTGCCGGTTTGAGCTTCTCTGCAACGTCCTGTTTTTGATGCTATTTCTCGTCTCTCTTCTTAAGAGACCTCAGTCAGCAAGTATGACTTTGTGCACAGAAGTGTGTGTGTGTGCGCACATATATGTGAGTGCATCTGTCTGCTGAGCACCCACATCCGTTTTTTAGAGATTCAGCATGTGCCCTTTAAGCGGAATTCTGTGCACAGTCAAATACAAATTCAGTTATATGCACCTTGTGTTGTGGATCAATTTGTCAGCAAAAGTGTGTGCATGCAAGTCAAATTAAGACAAATGAAAGATAAAATTATATTACAGCTATTATATTTCATTCAATTATGTTTTGAAAACCTTTTTTGTGCACCTTAGAAATTTTTCATTCGCTTTGTGATGAAAATAATAAAGTGGTAGAGCCTATTTTAAAAAGACAAGCAATTCAAATATGCAAGCAAATGTTTTTCTCCTGTCCACCTTAATGTTGAATATAAGCAAGCCATTTTCTGTTAATGTGGAAAACATATTCATTGGTCGACTGCTAAACAACTAGATATTGTAGTAAACTAAAAATATCTGCACTACAATTACACGTGTGTTAAAAATAGTGGCAGTCGTTCACACAAGATGTGTTTTTCCAACCAGCTGAATACAATGTGGAATGGAACAGAATGTTGTGGTTCAAAGTTGAACCTGTGAAATTTAGAAAATCAAGAGCTGCCCACTTTTATAGCTACGCTCGTTATACAGCATATACAGTTGAAGTTGAATTTTAGCCCCCGTTAAATTTTTTAAAGAAAAATTCTTATTTCTTTATTCATATTTCCCAAGTTATGTTTTGAAGCAAGGAAATTTTCACAGTATGTCTGATAATGTTTTTTTCTTCTGGAGAAAGTCTTATTCGTTTTATTTCGGCTTAAATAAAAGCAGTTTTAAATTTTTTAATCGTCATTTTAAGGACTAAATTATTTGACCCTTTAAGCTCATTTGTTTTTAGATAGTCTAGAGAACAAACCAAGGCTTTACTTGCCTAATAACCCTAACCTGCCTAGTTAACCTAATTAACCTAGTTAAACCTTTAAATGACTCTTTAAGCTGTATAGAAGTGTCTTGAAAAATATCTAGTAAAATATTATTTACTGTCATCATGCCAAAGACAAAATAAATCAGTTATTAGAAATGAGTTATTAAAACTATCATGTTTAGAAATATGCCAAATAAATCTTTTCTCCGTTAAACAGAAATTGGGGCAAAAAATAAACAGGGGGTCTAATAATTCAGAGTGCTAATAATTCAACTATATTGACTATACACACACACACACACACACACACACACATATATATATATATATATATATATATATATATATATATATATATATATATATATATATATATATATATATATATATATATATATATATATATATATATATATAAAATATTATATTAAATATATATATATATATAATATTATATTAAATATATATGTATATATTAAATAATATAATTATTATTAATAAATTATATAATTATTATTAATAAATGTATGTATGTAAATGTATTTTTTTTGTACAATTTATTTACAGTTTTATAGCAATCCCACAAACTTTATAAATGACTCTTTATTAATATTGTAAAAAAAATATGGAGTAATATAATATCATTGATTTGAAATAGTTGGTTGTATCTACAGTGTACAAATGATATTTTTTAAAGTGATATTTAAAGTATATTTAAAGTAAATTATTATTTTTTTATTTTATTTGTTAGTGTTTTTCTATTTGGATGCGTTTTCTTAAAGTCACCATGACATTTGCTCTGAGTTTTATATTTATACAGGGCTGCCAACTTTTGATCTTAGCTTGGAGTGAGAATGTATTCCCCGCCCATATGCCCTCAAGCCCCGCCTCCCCATTTATTTATAATATGGAAAAACTGTAAACATATAAGTTTGATAAATACTTTAAAAATATAATTATTATAAATAAGACTATTATTATTATTATTATTATTATTATTATTATTATTATTAGTGTTATTATTATTATTATTATTATTATTATTATTAATATTGTTGTTGTTGTTGTTATATAATACAATTATTCTATTCTAAGTAAACAAAAAAAATCTATTCTTAACGTAACTGGAAAGCAATGTAGTGAAACTCAAGTGATATGCCAAGATCATTTAGGAAAAATTCCATATATTGTTTAATATTTTGCTCTGTAATAGAGACCAAGTCAAAGGACAATGAATGAATGAATACTATTTTCATGAGAATGAAATTTAAATGTGCATCTATTAACTTAAATTGATTAAAAAAGTACTAAAAAATATTTCATGGGGATGATTTTTCTATGTGTGAAAATGAATGTGTGGTGTGAGAGCGTGAGAATACTGTCAGTTGTGTGACTCATTACATGGAATGCATGAGAGTTGGCAGCCCTGTTTATATAGTAGTACTTTTTTTCATTATTTTGTAAACAATAATTTTGTTCTCATAACCTTTTATCAGATACCATAGTCTTCTTGACCCCATCAAAATGCCTTTTTTAAGCTATCAGAGCACGTCTCCTTTCTGCTTTTGCCCATCAATCTTCCTTCATTTTGTTAGCAACACCATCAACACCATCTCTAAATTGAATGTACATATGATATGAAAAAAGAACAATCTTACTTTCGTTTCATGCCAACTTTGTTTTAAACAGCATTATATATAGTTTTAAACACGTTTAACTACTGAAAATGAGTGCTTTTGAGCTCTCTCGGCCACCATAGCAAAACCTTAAATGCATTTGTGCTTATATTAGACCAGGGGTGCTCAACACTGCTTCTGAGGATCTATACCTTCCTGCAAAGTTCAACTCCAATCCTGATCAAACACACATGAACCAATTAATTATGACCTAACAGACAGGTGTCTTTGCTATCGGTTGCAACTGAAATCTGCAGGAACAGACCTGTAGCCAGGGGGTGGTTAGAGTGGTTTAACTGACCCATTGACAAAGTGCAGAATTTGCCCCCATATGAGCTGATTTGTCCCATTTTTGACAGTATGCCATCATAAATTGTTAACATACCCGTTAGAAGAAGGCTTTAGGACACATTTAGTTTTTAATTATTTAATTTTACAATTTCTGACTATGGAAATGAGCTGGCCATTTTGTTATTTACCTATTCTAAAAGACCTATTTTTTAATATGTTTTAGATGGTTTTTAATAAGTTTTAACAGATTCCTAATTGTTTTTGTTAATAATGCATGATAATAAATTTGTATTTTAAAAATAAGTCATTCTTCATACTTTGTTCACATTTTTTATTTAAAATTCTGATCTCATAATATTGTTTATCAAACTGTAATAACATGCAGTATTTTGTAAAAAATTTTGCCCTCATAATCAAATACCATAAACTTCCCAACCCCATCAAAACAAGTTTTTTTCAGCCATCAGTGCACGTCTCCTTTCTGCTTTTGTCCAGTCGCTGAACTTCCTTCATTTTGTTAGCAACACCATCTTCTATTTTTCTCATTTCAGGACCTTTTAATTGGATGTACATATGATATGAAAAAAATGACAATCTTAACTTTCATTTCATGCCAATTTTACCTTATAAACTTTAACTTTATCACATACAGTTTTAAACACGTTTGACTAGTTTAAACTGAAAATTAGGGCTTTTGAGCTCTCTTGGCCTCCATATAAAAACCTGTAATGCATCTGTGCTTATATTAGACCAGGGGTGCTCAACCCTCAAGCCTGTAGCCAGCCTGGTGCAAGAGGTGATTTTTAATTTTTTTAAAAGTTATACACCTTATTTTGTATTTAATTATGAGATTTAAATACTGCAGTGACATTTTAAGTGTTTTTTTTTTTTGTTTTGTTTTTGTTTTGTTTTTTTTCACTGGAGTAGCTTGTTGGACGGTCATCATAACCACACAATAATAATGCAGAGCATCACAATTTTTGTTCCATGGATTCATAGATAAACAAGAATCACCAAAATATCTTTCAAATCAGTTTTAATATTGTCCGCTTTTGGTGCTTTTTACTGGTCATTGTTTGTTTCAAAAGTAGGCCTAATGTCCAAGATTTAAAATAAAAATTACTAGTAAAATGTTTTCTCTATTTAAAAACAATGCAGTTGCGAAAGATGACTTCACTTATGTCAGATTGTGTTTTCTTATACCGCTGGATGATGGACTGGATGATGGAAAAATAATTGTTTGCAATGAACAAAACTGAACATCACACTGAAGTGACAGCCATCAGAGGATCTGTTTGATCGTAAAGCCATTTTTTATGGGTTATTTTTGATTGCATAGCAGTCAAAATAGGACAAATGAACTCATGTATGGGGCAAATTCTGGTCCTTTGTCAGTAAAGGGTGGGTCTTCCGAATTTAATTACTGTAAATTGTAGACCAGGAGCAGATTCTTGTTCTATGATATGAAATAAATCAAACTTATGCTGATTTTGAAAAGCACTTTTGGAAATGTCTGATGAAAGGCCATTTTATTAGGAAACACTGACACCTGATAAATCTCAAATAACTAATGTGTATTTAAAAACTTAAATGGCTATTCTTGTGAGTTTTAAATAAGCTGACCTTTACCTTTTTTTTTTCTCAGGATTTTACAAAGATGATTGTAAATGTCATCAGTGCGACCATGATTTCTTCAATAATAGGGAGAATGAAGACAGTTGCACCCGCTGCTTTCAGGGATGCACACATGGTAGGTAGCTCATTTCACTTAATTATTCTTTAACAATATGAAGTAAGAATAGAAAGAGGAAGTCTGAAAAAAGGCACTAAATTTTGAAATTGTGTGTGTGTGTGTCAGAATTCAAAATGGAGAAGGTCAAGGAGTGCACAACCACGTCAGATGTAGAGTGTCGCTGTCAACATGGATATACATGTGCCTCAAAAGACCAATACACAGGCCAGTGTGAAAGCTGTGTTCCCAACATCACCCCAGACCCCACACCATTACCCCAGTCCTACACCTCCACTGACATAAGTTCCAAGGTCCCTTCATCCACAACCAAAGACAGTACTAACAGTCCAATGGGTGAGCATAGCTGTTTTCTCACAGTAACGTAGGTGTGTGCACTATTATTTTCATTAGCATTTTGAATTTCTCCCCCTGTAAGAAAGGTACAGTACATTCTTATTTAATTATTTATTTATTTGTTTTTTTTTTATTCTAAAAAACACAATGTATGGGTAAAATGTGAAGAAAACCATATGTATTGTTATTATTTTTATTCCTTTTTTAAATAAAGTCGTTAAAGATTAGGTTTGCCATATTCTTCCTAAATTTGGGTTAAGACAACCCGGCAGCAGTGTTTGCTCCTTAAAGTGGATTAAGGGTCTGCCACTAGGGGGAGCAGGAGGTGGTGTTGAATACTAATCGAGTGCAGCAGGCATGGTGTTAACGCCACTCTGGTTCCAATCAATTTTTTAAAAAAAGCCAATAGTTTTCCATTGAGTTTTGGATTACTGTGGAAAGTAAGCTCTGTCTTACACCAAGAACATGTTCCTGGATGAACTTTAGAGAAGGTTATGAAAGTGAAATACAGAAGTAAAAAGCAGAAGTTGGGTTGAGAAGTTAGCTGACTACACCAAAGTCACGTTGCTTTACCACTACAAGCTTCTGAAAGTTCTTTCAGTTTTATTTTGGAAATACCTATTGCTTGATTAAGTCAAGATGCATTGCACTCTTTGTGTGTGACAGACAGACAGACAGACAGACAGACAGACAGACAGACAGACAGACAGACAGACAGACAGACAGACAGACAGACAGACAGACAGACAGACAGACAGACAGACAGACAGACAGACAGATAGATAGATAGATAGATAGATAGATAGATAGATAGATAGATAGATAGATAGATAGATAGATAGATAGATAGATAGATAGATAGATAGATAGATAGATAGACAGACAGATGCCATATGTGCAAATGTAATTAGTAAACAAATTGACATTTTATGTTGATATATATTTAATGCAATTCAATTATTAAGATTATTATTAATTAATTAAGATATTAACTATATTAAGATTAAGACACTTTTATCTTCAGGTTTTTAATTTTTTTAAATAAAACGTTTAAAATGTACATCCTTTGATATCCTTTAACAGTAACACGTTCTGTTTAGCAACTTGTAAACAGCCTTGCCTTTTTCACAACACATTGAAGCCAAAAAAAAACCTGTTTACTTTGGTTGTGCTTGTGTTAACCACAGACATTTAATTAAAAACCTGATGACATACAGATAGATCCGGAAGTAAAAGAAAAAAAAAAGTTGTAAGGCTCCTGCAGCATTGGGGTTAGATTAATTTTGCATTCTCTTTTATGAATGTAGTTGAAATCAGAATTATAAAATAACCCTCTGAATTATTAGCCCCTCTGTTTATTTTTCCCTAATTTCTGTTTAACGGAGAGAAGATTTTCTAAACATAAAACTTTTAACAACTCATCTCTAATAACAATGATGACAGTAAATAATATTTTACTAGATATTTCTAAGGCACTTCTCTAAAGCTTAAAATAATATTTAAATGCTTAACTTAATTAGGTTTAGGCAGGTTAGGGTAATTAGGCAAATTTTATGTATTTTTACAAGTTTTACAAGTTTTGTATAACCATGGTTTGTTCTGTAGACTATCTAGAAAAGATAAGGCTTAAACTGGGTAATAATTTTGACCTTAAAATTGTTAAAAAAAAACAAAAACTGCTTTTATTCTAGCAAAAATTAAACAAATAATACTTTCTCCAGAAGAAAATGTCTATGAAAATGTCATAAAAATATTATCAGACATACTGTGAAAATCTCCTTGCTCTGTTAAAAATCATTTGGAAAATATTTTTAAAAGAAAATATTTTTTTTAAAGGGACGCTAATAATTCTGACTTCAACTGTATATATCCATGGACACTTGTTTTGTCTATATTTAGGTTTTAGACTCTTTCAGTTCAGCACAAAGATTTCATTTCCTTAACTCATTTCCTTGTATTTTTTTCACAGATTACAAAGATTACTTGTTATGGACTTTATTTGGACTCATTTCCTCAATTCTATCCATCATCATCCTCACGCTGATCCTCCGGTTCTGCAGTAAGAAAGAGAAGGAATGTTTAAAGCACAGTGAGTAACAGCCACACATAATTACAAACGCATTTCTTTTTGGAGATACTATTATCTTACCTCTCAATGTTTCATCTCTTCCTCAGTTGTCAGGCAGTGCTCATTGGGAGCAGATGTAAGTAAGAGGTAATGTTGTTTATTTCTAACCTTTTTGTTTGAAATATCTAACTTACAGTCCTTCTTCAGGTGGACAGTGAGGTCACGCCTCCCAGCCAACCAGATGAGCAACCTCATACCCATGAAATGTTGTCAGATGTCTGCTCACCAACCAATCACAACACAGACCCTTTTCATCAGCCAGTGAGCCAAGAGCAAGCTGTTCCTCCAGCTGGTAATTTAGGTATTACAAGGAGTTTCCTTTTTTAATTTTCTTCTGCTATTAAACAATCAAAGACACAATGTTCTTTTTTCAGATCTATTCATCTTATTTAAAAAAAAAAAGCTTTGAAAACACCCATCTTACTAGCATGAAGTGGGTACATAAAAACATTTATTAACAAAACTGCTTCACTGTGTATAATATTAGGAAAATATTTGATTTTTGATGGAAAACCATGTAGTCAAAGCAAAACATCCCACACAAATAAATAAATCTGACAATAGTATACATTGCAGAATCTCATGACTGAAAGACAAGGTAGTAATAGTTAAATAGCCTGATTTATAATCCACACACCTACAATACTGAAAAAAGTGATATCTGCAAAATTGTTGCAAACAATTTGTGTTGAATTAAAACAAGATAAATTTAGTAATGTTCAACTTATTTTTTTTCGTTTAAATGCAACCACTTAACTTAAATAAAATGAGTAAATCTTGGGAATCATTTTTAAACCATCTTTTCAGTGTATGAAAACTCTCGATTTGTAGTTGTTAAAGTTTTACTGGTGACTTACAAATTTAAAATGTGTCATTTAGAGCATTTAAAAAATAAGTAAATAAATAAATGACAAACAAGGGTGGCATGTTTTCAGACGTGTATAATAATTTTTAGACTTTTGTGTGTGTAAGTTAAAAAATCTAATTTTAAGTACTTTGTAACATGAGTAGCAGTGCGATGTGAATGTATATCGACACTGGTGAGAGGCGTAGACCGCAGACCGAGTGCCTTGGTGTCCCACCAGTGACGATATATAGCCATTTCGCACTGCTACGAGTGTGATATTGCATTTATACAACGGTTTGAAGGCATAATCTTGTAAAAATCTTGTATAAAAAAGAAAATGAAACATGGAGAGTCTAAAAATCCTTTTGTATGAGGATTTACTTTTTTCCGTCATTTATTCACATCTGCAACTGACGTCAGCACAGAAGAAACCGTTACTAATTCTCAAGTGTCACATTAGAGCTAGTATTTGAATGATTCTCTAGTGTTATATCTAAAGTGATGACAAAACAGTTGATTTTGCTCACATTTTAGGATTATAAGGCCGAACTGCATGAAATGCCATCAGTTTTGAGACATTTCCAGTATTTCTCTGTTGTTATTAGAACATAACAATAATGAACCCCGAAAAAGTCAAAGCAAAATAAACACTATCAGATTGCTGTTGTGCTTGCGAAAAGGAAAAAGGCATGTGGGCATTTCTTCTTTCTTTTTACTAAACTATTCTGCAAAAAGGGGCAATCAACCTGTGGTCTGCGTGAGTCCTAACACCTCAGTATGGTGAAGGGGTCTCTATACTGCTCAGTGAGCACCATTTTTCAGATGACTCTCTGTGGTCGGTAAAAATCCTAGAATGTCCTTCAAAAAAAGAGTAGGGGTTTAACCCTGGCATTCTGGCCAAATTTGTCCAATGGCCTTTGTCCATGATGGCGTCCTGACCATTTCCATATCATAATTGGCTTCATCACCTCTCCAACAATCAGCTGGTTTGTGGTGTGTGGTCTGGTGCAATATGGCTGCTGTCGTGTCATCCAGGTGGATGCTCCACACTGGTGGTGGATGAGTAGATTCACACAATGAGCACTTTGATTGTCTAGAAAAGCGCTATATAAATGTAAATAATAATAATAATAATAATAATAATAATAATAATAATAGGTGAGGCAGTGGCGCAGTAGGTAGTGCTGTCGCCTCACAGCAATAAGGTCTCTGGTTCGAACCTCGGCTCAGTTGGTGTTTTTTGTGGATGTTCTCTCTGCCTTCTGTGGGTTTCCTCCGGGTGCTCTGGTTTCCCCCACAGTCCAAAGACGTGGTGCAGGTGAATTGTGTAGGCTAAATTGTCCGTAGTGTATGAGTGTGTGTGGATGTTTCCCAGAGATGGGTTGCAGCTGGAAGGGCATCCGCTGCGTAAAAACTTGCTGGATAAGTTGTTGATTCATTCCGCTGTGGCGACCCCGGATGAATAAAGGGACTAAGCCGACAAGAAAATGAATGAATGAATAATAATAATAATTATTATGATTATGAATATGACATGAATATGATTATTATTATTATGCTCTTATTAACTATTCTGCGGTAATGAAAACAGGAGACTCATTAGAAACAAACAGATGGCCAACCAAAAAGTAACTCAGGGTTATAAAAACAGTGGCTGAAATACAATACATACATTCCTGATATGTGAGTCCCATCTCACACTCAATACACCACAATTACTATGGTATAAATACAGCACTACAACATACAAAAGAGAGAGATCGACTTAAAATGTCACTTACCAGTTTAGTAATGATTTGATTAACTGTAGTTAGAAATTATGTGTAGTTTTTCTCCTTTAAGGGCTTATTATGTGGTCTCTGTCACCATCTTGTGGATAGACAATGCCAGCCATTTTTGCTCTGCTCAGTACAGACTGATAAATAAATATTTAAAATAGGCATTGTCCTTAAATAAACTGCATAGTTGCAATCTAAAAAACTACATTCTAGCCTTAAAAAGGCCTCAAAAGTACATTATTTTGTCCAACAGCTGCAATATTTGTCAAACTGTAGTGAGTTTATTGATGTGCTCTCACTGTATGTGGGTGGAGTAATACAGAAGTGTGAGGAGGCTGTACGAGTTCTGATATTGCATGGCTATCAGCCAATCAGATTCAAGAACCAGACAGAATTGTTGTATATATTTATACTGTAAAATTTTTATGTTTAAAAAAAAAAAGTATAAATATTTGTTTACATTTTATACAAAAACATAAAATAACGGCAGTTTAAATCACAGAAATTTACCAGAAAATTACATTTACGGAAATTTCTGTTATTTAATGTTTGTTATTCTATGGTAAATTCTTGTAAATTAACGGCTGTTATTTTATGTTTTTATATATATATATATATATATATATATATATATATATATATATATATATATATATATATATATATATATATATATATATTAGGGATGTAACAATATTGTAAAGCCGTCATACCGCAATAGTAATTTTTTTCAATATTACCGTAGGAGGATGACTCAATAAAACTATATTTCTGAGAAAAGTTTGCTTAGGCGAATGAAGGGAACGGGATGTAGCAGGAACTACAATTCCCATCAGCCTAGTCGTGGCCATCATCCTTTGGTGTCTGTTGTCGCTACAGATCCAGTAATGCAGAAATAGAGTGTGTTGCTAGTAGCGTGGAAGAAAAAGAGCTGGAAATGATCAAACCTAAAGCGGGTTTTAAATTGGATGCGTGGAAGTATTTCAGTTTCTTTCTAAAAATATATGAAAAAGGAGAAAAGGTGACAGACAAAGAAAAAAACAGTATGCAGGCACTGCCAGACTGTGGTAAAATATAAGTCGGGGAATACGACTAAAAACAGTCATGGGGACTGCAGAACACAGCACTCTTGTTAGATTGATGCAGACATTGACTTGTACCGCAAAGAGACCTCTATCTCACTCTTGGCTTGTCCTCTCAAGTGGTGGAAAGACAATAAACAACGTTACCCACTGCTGTCAACCTTGGCTAAATCATATATCTCTGTCCCAGAAACCTCAGTCCCAAATGAGAGTGTTTTTTATTTCTGTTGCAGGGGACATGGCCAGAGATCCCAGCTTTTATCAGATTATAGTTATGTGATAATTTTCCGTAAAAAACCCATCTCTATCTAAGTGAGTGAGTGATTAAATGTTGAATGTACTGAGTTTTCAACAATACTAAATTGAAACTTTATTTTTTTATATGGTTTAATAGTTTTTTGTTATTAAAATTGAAAAATTGAAGTTCCTGTTTTGAAACTTTTTAATTTGTATGTCATTAATATGTTGAAACCTTTTCATTTGTATGTCATTAATATGTTCGGTGCTAAGGTAAATAAACACTTTTGGCACTTTTTTCGAGTCTTTTCATTAGTTTTGTTTTTCCTGTAAATTATTCAATAAATATCGTACCGTGCCATTCATACCGAGGTATTATCGCTAATAGATATATATATATATAGTCGTACCATACAATATTCTATATATATATAGTCGTACCATATATGTATTTATTATTTGCATAGATAATCCTTCTCTTTGACATAGAACATGTAAATGAGAAAAAAAACTTACCGATGTAAAATAAAATGTTTTTTTTTTTTCCCCATATAGGTCCTCTTCACATCTACGGCCCCCAGACAGTCTTTGTTAGCTTGCTCAATCATTTTGCAGGAGAGCAAAAAGCACACGAACAGGGCGAATCTCTAAACAGCAGTAGCATGTCCTACCCTCAGTCTCCCCCCGTCCATCTCTCAGAAGAAGAAAGAAGCGGAGAGGACGATTTCATCTTCTTTCCATCTCAGGAGCAAGGAAAAGAGTGCCACATTTCCAAAGAAGAGGTGCTATGAGGAATCACAGGAGACTTCCCGTTTCTGTTCTTTTTCCGTACTGTTCTGCTGCTGTGAGCTTTGTTCTACCTGCTGCCTCATGAGTGTTCAGTATTAAAACTCTAAGCTTGGCAGGGGATTTCATTGAGAGCAACAGAGAAAGATCTGGCCATCTGACTAGTAGTATGGATGACAAAATTGATGCGCAAGAGCTTGACAGTTTATGCTAGCTTTGAAATATCAGTTTGTACTGTCTGTTTATCTATGCTGAAGTTTGTTTGAAGAGTCGAGTGCACAGGCTTTCAGGTCTTAGGTTGGATAAGTCTCAGGAAGAAAAGAAAAAGTGGAATCTTTTTTTCTTTTTGCTTGTTTTAAGTGTTTGAAGGCAATAAGCAGCTCTAAGACACTCAAAAATTCTCATATATGATAAAATATTTATTTTAGTTGAAGCATCATGCTTGATTTCTAAAGAGACTTAATATGTTTTTAATTATGAAGCTGGTTGTGTCTTGACAGTTATGATTTTTATTTATTTATATCTGTTAAACATTGGATTACAATTGTGCGAAACAGTTTTTTATGCTTGCACAAGTCCATGGCTGATGTTGTCATTGTACTTCCTCTTTTCTTAAATTATGTGGCAGATATGATTGATCATCAAAAAAAAAAAAAAGGAAAAATCCCTGACATTTTGATGGTGGTCTGAAAATGTCAACATTGTTTCTTCTTTCAGAACTCAATAATCATGGCGCACACAGTTTATCTTGTGTTATGTTTGTATTTGCTGTAACACATTTTTATAACCGTTATTAAATGTAAAGTGCAATATGATGAATAAAGTTTTATTTTTGGTATAGTTCATTTGCATGATTATAGACTGCAATACAAGTTATTTACATGAAATATTTCTTCGAAGTGACATGGAAGTGACGTTTGACATTTTTTTTAAAGAATATTTTGCTGATTCTTTTATTAAAAAATAAAATAAATATTAATAATAATTGTTATTATTTTTTATTATTTTAAAGTTATTTAAACATTGAAAAAATACAAACATTACAGAATGATATCTAAGTATATAGCTAAAATAAACATGAAAAAAATTACCCATTATTCGCATGCTTCCACCAAATGTTGATTCTTTTATAAAAATAATAATAATATGATAATAATAATTATTATTATTTTAAAGTGATTTAAACATTAAAAAAATGCAAATGTTACAGAATCATAAATTTAAAATAAACATGAAATATACATTTGAAATCAAAATTATTTGCCCTCTTGTGAATTTTTTCTTTTTTTTTTTCAAATATTTCCCAAATGACATTAAAAAGAGCAAACACATTATCACAGTATTTTCTATAATGTAATTTCCTATAATATTTGTTTCTTCTCAAGAAATTCTTATTTGTTTTATTTTGGTTTGAAAAAAAGTGATTTTTTTTTTTTTACTTTTTAAGGTCAATATTATTAGCCCTCTAAAGTAATATTTTTGTTAGAGTGTCTACAAAGCAAACCATTGGGCTAATAATTCAGAGAGGTTAACAATTCTTCAAATGTACATTTGAATGAAAAATCTTGATCTTAAAAAAGTCCAGGGGCACATTGTGCGCAAACACCCCAGTTATAAATACAAACAAGTGCACAGAAAAGAAAACACATTTGTTATAAGAAAATGAGCTGTATGTGAAAAGTTGTGTTTGTCTTTATGTGAAGTGGGAGCACAAATCTCTCTCCGTCTCAGCATTTCTCAGGATGGACCGTCATTCTGTTCTCTCGTAACAATCTGGATGATCCACCTCAGTGCAGAGTAAATGGCAGCAGCAGGTTTGTACTAGAGTAAATACTCAATACTCAGACGCACCAGTGGTCTTCTTTCTCCTCTCTCAGACATCCTCCAGTTTCTCGGTCTTCCCACACATCTCCTGCACTGGCATTGGGACCTTTTCTTCCTCTGTGCACTGACTGGATAAAGAGTTGCTCTTCGTATAGTACCAGAAACCTGACGACACAGTGGGATACTCATTATTAAAAGCTGTGATGCTTACATGCATTATTGAATTCTGTTATGCGGTATGTATTTAATATATGAAGCCGTGGAAGTCACAGAGTTTTTTTTTTTCATCACCATGTTACAGCTAACCACAGAGGTATTTTTTTAACGTGTTTTTTTTTTTTTTTGCTATATCTCCAGGTTTTCTTAAATGGTTTTGATACATCAATATGATTTTGATAGAATTATTTGTAAGTACTATTGTTTTGCAATCTTTATATTATATAATAATGACGTTTCTGTGTGGAGTTTGCATGTTCTCCCTGCATTCGCATGGGTTTCCTCCTGGTGCTCCGGTTTCCCCCACAGTCCAAAGACATGCGGTACTGGTGAATTGGGTAAGCTATATTGTCCGTAGTGTGTGTGTGTGTGTGTGTGTGTGTGTGTGTGTGTGTGTGTGTGTGTGTGTGTGTGTGTGTGTGTGTGTGTGTGTGTGTCTGTGTGTGTGTGTGTCTGTGTGTGTGGATATTTCCCAAAGATGGGTTGCGGCTGAAAGGGCATCCGCTGCGTAAAAATGTGCTGGATAAGTTGGCGGTTCATTCTGCTGTGGTGACCCCGCATTAATAAAGGAACTAGCCAAAAAGAATATTAATATATTAATGAATATTATATTATATTATATTATATTATATTATATTATATTATATTATATTATATTATATTATATTATATTATATTATATTATATTATATTATATTACACTGTAAACATTTGACCTTAAATTCACAATAAATTACTGGTTAATAATTGCATTACTTTGACAGTAAAAATTAAGTAGTTTATAGTAATTTACTGTGATTTGGTGACATTAAATCGCTGTAAAAAATATAGCCATATAGTGTAACTTCACAGTAGATGGTAAAGTCTATTGTTGGGTTCTCACAGTATTGTCTTTTAGAATAACTATATTTTACTGTGAAGCAGGTGTTCTTCGGCTACTCATTCTGACACTAACCCTGACTTTGAAATTATTTTGGGTGTTAAACAGTGTTTCGTTTCATGAATTAATTACTTTTGTTCAAGTTTATTAGGTTGTTGGCCTTATAAAAGTAAATAAAGGTGCAGTGCACCCATTTTTAATTTTAATTTACTATGACATTTGTTTCGTTACAAAACAGATTTTTTTTTTTTTTAAATTCAAGAAGATTTTCTTTTTTTGAAGATGGAAACAAATTGTTTTTGGGGCTGCAATAACATTCTGTTATGTCTTAACATCTAAAAAGTACTAATACTAGCATAAACTTTAATTTGTATTAATTTTGAATGATATAAAAAGAGTTTGAATTCCTATAACTAACATGCAAAAGATATAGTCTTTTTTTACAGTAATTTACTGTAATCATGCAACTCGCCCTAATTTTAATAACATAATTATGAATACAACACATTACTGTAAATTTTTACAGTTAAATCCTGTAAAGTGATACTAATGTAATTTACTGTGAAAAAGTACAGTAACATGTTGTGAAAAACATGGACATTTTTACAGTGTATATTATATTATTCATTCATTTTATTTTCGGCTTATTCCCTTTTTTAATCTGGGGTGGCCACAGCGTAATGAAGCACATGAGCACGTTTTACGCAGCGGATGCTCATCCAGCCACAACCCAACACTGGGAAATATATTATATTATATTATATTATATTATATTATATTATATTATATTATATTATATTATATTATATTATATTATATTATATTATAATGTCCATAGACTCCAAAACCAGTTATAATGATAAAAATTTGGAAATTGTGTGAATATTAGGAAAATTACCTTAAAGGTTGTCAAAAATAAGTTCTTGGCAACGCATTTTACTAATCAAAATTAAAGTTTTGGTATGTTTGTTTTCAATTCACTAAAACACATAAACTTTGACTAAAATGTGTGTAATTTCCAGTGCATTTCTGAAAGATGTGTGGTGAACACATCGACTGAACATTTAATCAAAACAACAGAGAAAGTTACTGTAGTCATGCCACTCTGCATAGTGGTTGAGGTATAAAAGCTACCAATGGATTTTTACACTTGTGTTGTGTGTGTGGTTTAGACGTGCTCATTTGCTACATGATTAAAATATAACTTTCTTTCAGTTCTGTTTGTTGCAAACCTGTGTTATCAAAGACAGGCTACATCAATAAAGTGAATTTACAAAAGTATTTAATGGAAGTGTTTTGTTTTTTGTTGGTACCTGAGTTGTGATAAATTTGTTTTATTATTGTTTCTTAAATAAAATAAAAATTTACATATTTTTTTAAATCACATTTTTTTATTCCATTTTTTAAAATTACAATTAGTCAACAACTGATAGAAATACCACCTCTAGCTTAGTTCCTACCCTGCAGTGTTTGTATAGCTTACAGCAACACATTTACTTACGAAAGTTTCACTTAGGGGAGGGGAAACATGGATGTGTCAACTGTTAAGCCAATCCCACATCAACTATTGGCAGTTCTTGGCCATTTTCTGTGCTCTTTAAAAACTCCTGTAAACAGCCGAATCACTGAAACTTCAAAAGCAATTTTTAGGGCCTTTAACTGCCGAAAAGGCTTTTCATTCAGTGAATACCAGTGCAAACACAAGGTTTTATGGTCCAGAATCACATATTTAATTTAATTTAATTTAATTTAATTTAATTTAATTTAATTTAATTTAATTTAATTTAATTTAATTTAATTTAATTTAATTTAATTTAATTTAATTTAATTTTCAGCTTAGTCCCATTATTAATCTGGGGTCGCCACAGCGAAATGAATCGGCAACTTTTCCACCATATGTTTTACACAGCGGATGCCCTTCCAGCTGCAACCCATCTCTGGGAAATCCAAACACACTCATTCACCCACCCCATGGACAATGTAGCTTACCCATCTCACGTATAGTGCGTGTCTTTGGACTGTGGAGGTAGTGTAGTTTTAGAAACGCTATGATAAGTATTATTTTTATGATGAATTGTTATATTATTTATATTATATTACATTTACCACCATCTTAAGAATGATGGAAAATTCTTTCATTTCATTTTCCATTGCTTTAGTCTCTTAGGCTTAGTTTTTATTATTATTATTATTATTTTATTATTATTATTATTATTACTATTATTATTAGTAGTAGTATTAGTATTATTAAAAATGTATCGAATAACAGGAATAACCTAATCACATTTTAGACCACCAGATACAGCGCTCAGCATATATAAGTACACCCCTCACAAATCTTTTAAATTCAGTTTTTTAATAGAAAGCCATTCAATATCATATTTGTGCATATACGTTAGATTAGTCTCTACTGAAGCCAAATCTGGAGCTTATCTAACAAAATAACTTAAAATAACGGCCCAAAAACTAGTACAACCAAATTAATGTTGTAGAAAAATATAAAGTGCAAATTTTAAAAAAGAGGAAAAAATCAATAGAAGCAAAAACATTAAAAAAAACTTTAGTTGAAATTTTGTAGGTTGTAACTTTATTATAATTTGTAAATTTTTGGCTTGAATTTAATTGTATTATCTTTCAATTTCTAAATATGTTTGATGACTTAAATATTATTTTTATTTTATTATTAGTTTTGTTTAAATGCACTAAAATACATTGCCTATATTCACTGAGAATTGGATAAAAAATATTATTATTCAAAATGGACTGTACTCAATTATGCTGAGCACTCTAAGTATTTATGCAATGAAATGTGTGCAGCAAGCAACCATGCATGAGAACATATACAAAGAGTGCTTTCTCAGCAAATGAAAGCATTGATGAGCACCACTGACCGGTTGATGCTGACATGATCCATCCACATGGTTGTGCATGTCTGCTGGTGAGAAGGAGACAGGTGAACAGAAAGCACAGACACACACACGCTAAACACAGACTCACCGAGATCCACACATTATCTGGAAGAGGTTGATAGAAAGGGTGCAAATGGATGGAGAAAGGGAGAGAGAAAGAGTGAACAGGTCAATAGAGAACACCCTTAATATACTCTGTGTGTGTGTATCTGCTTGTTTTCAGTTTTATGAGACTGACACCAGTGCTTCAGGGTTCAAAACCTCACCATTGGTGGCCGGTGGAGAAGTCGTAGTTTTCTGGAATCTCATCCTGCATTTGCTGTCATGGCAATTGTAACCAGTTGTCAGACGGTTGTCAAATGGCATAACTGCAAAATCAATATGAAAAGGTTATGAGCAACTATTATTTTTAGTTTCCTAGTTTCTAATACAGCGGTACTCACTTATTACACTCACTTGTTCGTTTCACATTACTTTTTTTCAGAGTTTGAAAAATGTAATTTCCATCATATCTCATATCTCGATATCTTCCCATCATATCTACATTATGTGGAAATCATAATGGTGGGAAAATGTATGCTACACTGTAAAACTCAATAAGTTAAGGTAACTCAAACATTTGACTGCAACATCCTATTAATCCTATTGAGTACTGTGAACGCTCCGGTTATTAAAGCAACCCTCGGGGAATCAGAGTTACTTTAGTAATCGCAGCGTTGCCCTTCGGGTTTGTGGGGGGGGGGGGGGGGGGGGGGGGGTGATGTTGTGGGGGGTTGGTACTTCAATGCTATGTGGAAACTTCCAATGGGGAAATGTATATAAACGCCACAATGATTGGACCTTACCTGGCACTTACTTATCCCACTTCAGCAGAAGTTTTATAGATTTAGATCAATTTTTCGGAAGTTGTAAATTTCGATGAATTTTTTAATATGATAATACATTGGGAAAACGTGCAGTACCGATAGAGAGGATGCCATGGAGGCACCTGCTGCTCAGGTTGGGAGACCTGGTGGCAAGAGGGCATATGGACTCACGCTGAGAAGGGAGAGTAAACATATGAAAAAGATGTTTAGCTGTGAGCGAAGACACGGGACTCACTGGGAAAACGCATATTTGCGCATGCCCCAAGGCCAGCTGTGGGCCAGTGCATCAGTGCTGAGAGCCCTCGGTCAGGGAAAAAAAAAACCCTGGCAATGAGCATTCTCGGAGGAAGCAAACAGATCGATCTGAGCTTTCCCGAATCGCGCCCATATCAGCTGAACAGACTCAGGGTGGAGAGTGTGTGGTACACGGTAGAGCTCACCCAGAATATGAATGGCGCGCAGCAATTTCAGTCGTGTATCACTTCAGAGGAGCAGACGGCGAGCAAGCTGAGACATGTGGTGAGAGCGGATACCCCTCATACGGTTGATATAAGCTACCGCCTCAGTTATCGCTCCAGCCACTGGTAAAAAAAAAAAAGGTCGGAGAGCAAGAAACACTGCCAACAGCTCTGAGCAATTGATATACCAATACAACTGGGTTTCTCTCCATAGGCCCGCAACACATGGACCCCCAAGACCGTGCCGGAAGCATTATTCGAACGATAATATGTCTGGACCCCTGTTCTAGAGGCACTACGGCCTGTAGGAATGTGGGGTCATTCCAAGGGCTGAGGGCGTGGCGACAGTGCAGTGACAGTCACCCAGTGTGTACCTGCGTGTCATGCGAGTCTTGGGATTCGATCGTGTAGCCAGTGCTTAAGTGGTCTCATATGGAGTAATTTGAGCAATATATTAATATTTAAAATATGTGTTGAATTTAAACAAACAAATTAAATGTAGAAATGTTGAACTTAATTTATTTGATTAAATTCTGCCCACTTAACTTGTTTACAACCACTTAACTTAAAAAAAATTGTAAAACCAAGGAATCATCTTTGAATATTTTTTTCAGTGTACAATAGTCCATGAGAAAACATTTGTTGAATTTAGTTCACAAGTTAACATACTCATAATTCTTAATACTGATGGTATTAAACCCTTGTTTATTCTGAACATTTAAACTGTCTGGTGTTTTTTAAGTTCCCACGCACTCTTGTTTTTCATCCTTTTTGTGTATTTGAACCTTTCAGACTGTAAAACTTGAGGTCCATCTTTTTATCTTGAGAACAACTAAGGGACTCATACACAGCTATTACAGAATAATAAAATGCACGCTTAAGCCCCAGAAAAAAAAAAAAAAAAATCATCATATACACTACCAGTCAAAAGTTTGGGGTTAATTACAAAAAATAAAAATAAAAAAATAAATAAATATTAAGAAAATAATTCTGCTTGTCAGGGCGGCATTTATTAAATATAAAAAATTGTTAAATATTTATAAAAATGTATTAAAACTTATTGTATGTAGTTTCAAATAAAATTATTACTATAGTCATTATTCCTTCTATTACTATTACCATTAATAATAATAATAATAATAATAAAAATAAAAATAATAATAATAATATTAATAATAATAATAATAATAATAGAGTCCATTCTGAACGATCATGTGATTCTGATGACTGAAGTAATAAAGTAAAAAATTCATCTTTAAAATCACTGGAATAAATTCTTAAATTAAATGATAAACTATTTTTCAGCAGTTATTTCATAGTGCAATAACATTTCACTATTTTACAATTTGTACAGTATTTTTTATTAAATAAATGCAACATTGGTAAGCAGGAGAAGCTTACTTTAACGCATTTTAAAAATCAAACTGTCCCCAAAAATTTTGACCAGTAACCTTATCATATTGTCATATATTAATATATATATATATATATATATATATATATATATATATATATATATATATATATATATATATATATATATATATATTTTTTTTTTTTTTTTTTTTTTTTTTTGCAGAATACACTTGTTTTCCAAAGGACAAAGTAAGTTAAATTGAAATTCAAAAATTTTTTACCTTTGACTCCTACACTGTAAAAATATGATATAATCAATTTAATAATTATTCTGATTAACTTAATCATGTTTTACCATTTTCTAAGTTACACAAACTGACTGTTTAAAGTCAGTTTAATATAATATAAGTTCAATGGACGCACAAGGTTAATTTGATTCAGCTTAAAAACCTAAGGCTACCAGGATGGCTTTTTTTTTTTTACAGTACAGTGCCTTGTATTTACTTCTAAAGCCTCAGTGAGGCTTTAACGGTTCAGTGTTAAGAATCTCACCATTGGTGACCGGTGGTATTTTAGTAGGAGGAGTAGTTTTCAGGACTATATCACATCTCTCGCATTTGTTGCTACTGCATTTATAACCATCCTCACATGTACACTCAGCATCACCTGTTGTCGTACAGGTCCTCTTATACCTCATATCTGAAAAAAAAAAAAAAACATAATAGTAAAAAAAGTTATAAGGAGCAAAACAGTTAAAATGTCAAAACATAATAATAATAATAATAATAATAATTAATTTCACATAAGAAAAACCCTTTCATTCATTTTCTTTTTTGCGTAGTCCCATTATTGATCTGGGGTCACCACAGCGGAATGAACCACCAACTTATCCAGCATATGTTTTTCGCAGTGGATGCCCTTCCAGCCACAGAAAACTCTCATTCACTTTTCTATTCACATTCATACACTATGGCCAATTTAGCTTATTAAATTCACCTATAGCACGTGTCGGTGTGTGATGATTTTATTGATGATTTTATGTGTTTATTTTATTCAGAAAGTAGCTAAAAAGTGAAATAAGAAATGTATATTTACATTTCTTTAAATCCAATGTTTAAAGTCTGAAGTAAACAGACTTAAACAACAGAAATTTGTTGGGCTCAGAACAAAGCAAACCCTATTACATAAAAGTCCCTGTGACATGTGTAAGCACAGTCATTTCACCAAAACGGTAATAAAGCAGTAAACTTTTTTTTTTTGCTGACTCACAATTAGATTCTAACACCAGCTCAAGATATTTACTTTTGATTTCTGCTGATCTATGTTTATCACGAGACTGTTTGGACTGCACATGTAACCTATAATATGAGCTAAAGTATTCTTAGCACAGGATACTCAGAATCACTCACACCAAATTGAGGATCAGTACTGCTTATCACCAGGACAGGATAATGGTTTGACTTATCTATGCAGCTGGCCTACCTCTGGTCAATGGAGATTAATGCTGGTCTGGTGGTTTAGTGGGGAGTGAAAATAATCAGTACATCTAAATGCTTTTATTTTGTTGTTCATTTTTTACTTCTGACAAATATTACGCTTCTACACTGTGAAAATATCAAAAATATCAATTAGTCCTCACAGCATATGTTTTTAGGTCATTGTAACTTTTAAACTAAGTTAATTATGCTCTAACTTAATTTAATAAGTTATTTAAGGTGTTAAGTCAGCTTAACATAATATAAGTTCAATAGACTCGTAATGTTAGTTTGATTTAGCTTATTAATTTAAGACAAGCAGGATGTTTTACAGTGTAATTCTTATTCAGTTGTCAGATTGAAGATATTTATCAGCTCATTTGCATATCAAAACATCTCATACGATTTCTTCCATTCAAAATAATAAATTCCACCCCTCAGGTACCCTTTTTTTCCAGAGCTACACATGTATTTTTAGTATTTGATGTCCCATGTCATGTTTGTTACAAAAGATTCTCAGACCCCCACCTACAGTCCCTTCGTACTAAAAACCCACCAAGATCTGCTAAAGGGGAAGCACCCGTCTTGTTTACTGTCAAGTTTGGTGTTTCTAGTTCATGACTTTTCATACTGATTCATCAGAAGATTAAGAACATTTCTAAATGTATCACTGTAAGAACACCAGTCATCATCAAGAAATGGAGGGTACGTACGTTCTTTGGTGCATTTTGTGCAAGGAGAGCAATATTTATATTTAATATTATATTCATTTGTAAAGAAGCCATTTCCGCACGGCTTGCACTGGGTATCTCGTGAGCTTGTTCCACATTTCTCATCCATGAACTGTCCTGTAAAAACACACACAACAGGGGAGAAGCATAAATAGAGAGGTGTAAAGTAACAAATTACAAATACTCAAACTACTGTAATTGAGCAGCTTTTCTCAAGAATTGTTATTTACAAAGTAGTTTTAAAAATTTGTACTTTTACTTTTCCTTCAGTACATCTTTAGTGCTGTATCAGTACTATTTATTTTTCGTTTATTCCTGTATGTGGATTAGAAAATTAGTCCAATAAGATCGCACACAGTAGGTAAATCGCACCATATGAACTACCTCAAGACATGGGTGCTTTATATTTGCACCAAACTGTTTGGAAGCATTAAAAGTGTCCAAGAAGATGTTCAAAATCTTTACATGCAATGACCCAGAGACTGTTAACATGCAAAAATGATGGATGTTTACTGCATGAAAAGTGAAATGGCCTTAAACACCCAGCAGGCACAAGACTTCAACATTGACATTATATGACGTTATACTCCAACGTCGAGAGGACGTTGCATTTTGTTTGGAAATGAAAATCGGGTTGACGTCAGAACCCAACATCTGGCTGAATTCAATGTCCAGCGTCCAACCTAAAATGAATCAAATATCAACATCTAATAATGTTATAGCTTGACGTTGTGTGGACATAACCACTATGAAGTCTATCAGACGTTGAATTTTGTTTGCCACACCTGATGAATAAATGTTAGTATTTGACATCAATGTGACGTTGGTTTAAGGTGTTGGATTGATGTTGATTTTTGGTCACTTTCTAACACAATCAAAAATCAACCAAATATCAACACCATTTGACGTTGTTATCAGACAACGTTGTCCTTCGACACTGGCTAGACATTGAATTTTGGCCACCTGACATCACGTACTAAATCTACAAAATATTAATGTCTTATGACATTGTGTGTCTGCTGGGCAATTTCACAGCATAACACTCACTACTCTTGAGTACTTTTGAAAGGGCTACTTTTTACTCATACTTTGAGTAGTATTCACAGCAGATACATTTATTCTACTTGCACTACATTGTTAGACAAGTAATGGTACTTTTACTTAAGCAGGATTTTTCAGTACTCTTTTCACCACTGCATAAATATGATGAGATGCTTGAGACTGCTGCTTATCGAACTAACTGATAACATTTATGGTTGTGGCATTCATCGCTGACTGGTTTGAGAGTTTACCAGGATGAGTTCAGAGAACAAGTCATCCTCATACGAGAAACTTGATGTGTCATTTGAAGACCTAAGTAAATGTCATCAAACCATAAAACAGAGCCATGAAATATTCTTACATAAGGTAATTCGTTTTGATATGCTGAAATTATGAAACATTTTAAAACTGTCTTGTTTTAGTCTGCACAAAGAGTCAATACTTTTCATTAAAAAATTTTGAAAAATAAGATTGCTTATCATATTTGAGAATTTCCTCCTTTATCATTCATGTTTAAGTTTCAGAAACATTTGATTAAACTTGTCTGCATTTAACCCCAGTTAAAGTAACTTCATGAGTAATCTTAACTGAGCTTAGATCTTGTTAAGTTATTTAAAATAAGCCAAACACAAGCAGAGTTGAGTCAGTTCACAGTGATGTGGAATCTGATTTAATTTACCTGGTTTACATTTTTTGCAGCACTGCTGATTCTCAGCATACTCGGTTCTTTCGTTGCACTTCAACGATTGGTCGGCAGAAAGGACATGTGATGTGAGCAGGACAATACAGAGCAGTGTAAGCATCTTAAAAGGGACAATAAGAAATGTGTGAATGATTAGAATGACACGACACCTGCAAAGACTTTAAATGTCAGGAATGTAAAGAGTAGACATGTATGTACTACTGTTACTTTTGCTTGTTATAATAATTGCTCATTTTACATTTGTTTAAGATAGATAGATAGATAGATAGATAGATAGATAGATAGATAGATAGATAGATAGATAGATAGATAGATAGATAGATAGATAGATAGATAGATAGATAGATAGATATTTCGTTTATTATATGGCTATTTGCTTTAAAATGAACATTTATTCATTCTCTTTACTTTGGTTCATTTCCTTTTTTTTAATGAACAATGCGTAAATAATTAATAATGTTTTTTTTTGTTTTTTTTTGTCCATTTGTATCTCTACACAAAAGTGAATAAACTTAATCAGGGGTCCAACGATTAACATTTTGTCAGTAAACCCCAGACAGATCTGGGCACGCTGACCTAGTTACCTGCATTTAACATCTACATGAGGATGTACTTACGTAAACTACATGATACATTTTAACTGAATTGCTAGTTTACCAAACATGTTAAAAGACATAGCCTTTAAATAAAAAGAAAAAATATGCCAGATTAAAGACTTACCTTGAAATTGTGTTGAAGATGGGAGAGAAGAAGAGAGATGTGAGCTAGTCGGCCCCTCTAAAGGTTTGAAGATGAGGGGGACAACAGTTCAGCATTAAAGAAATGCCAGATGAGTCATACATAAACTACCATTGAACTAACGGTATGGATGACTCCACCTGTAAGACCCTAAACTGCAGCAGCCTTGCTGTCAGTCTCTCCTCCATCTCTTTTTCCCCTACCCCAAAATGTTCCATTCAAGGTTTCCTGTCTTATTGTAGATAAGTTCCAAAACAAATTCTTTCTTTCTCTCCATTTCTCTGAAAAAATAATACATATATGCGCACAAACATTATAGATGAAAAGGGTCTCGCAATGACTAAACACATGAGTAAAAAAAAGATTAACTCTTCAACATCCACTCATTTTAAGACAAGAAATTAGTAGCAAGGTCAGTGGTAAAATAACGACCGATTGCACAGAATCCACAAAGTGGCTTCAGTTCAGATTCATAAAAACCACGTCCAGTCAGCATCAAGTCAATTCAATCTACAAGCTTCGATTATTTCTAATTTGGGGTTATCTTCAAAAAGCCTGTCTTATAATAGTCTGCTTTCTCCCCCCTTACTCATGCTCGTGAGTTGTGAATTTACTGGTTTTATTCAGAGGAAGTGATAGCACAAAGAGTGAAATATCATGCCCTTTAAGTAGTTTATAGATTAGACATGCAAACACCACACGTGCACACACACACACAAGCGCAATTACAGTAAAAGGAGGTCTTACCACAAGGACACTAGAAGTGTGACATCAGCTTATTGAGATGAAATCACTTGCTGTCTGAAGTGGAACGTTGCAAAACTCTTAAAAAGTTTGAGTAAAACAGTTTCCTATCATCAGTGAGGGCCAACTTCGAAGTATTATTGCTCAATTTGAATTTTATTCTATAATAAATCTGTTACAGCCTACAGGGGTAGTGTGCTTTGGTGCTTTTTCTCCTCATATATTTTTTACCACTTTAAAGCAACAGTCAACAGTGAATAATAAGCAATTTGACTTTTGGTTGAGTGCTTGCAAATTGTCACAGGAAACTGATTTTATCTAAACATCTGTCAATATATTCATAAAATTGTAATGTAATAATGTGTATTTATATAGCGCATTTATCATGTTTTGTCATACACCCAAAGCACTTCACAATCATGAGGGGGTCTCTGCACACCATCACCAGTGTGCAGCATCCACATGGATGATGCGACAGCAGCCACAGGACAACAGCGCCAGTGCACTCACCACACACCAGCTATAGATGGAGCGAAGAGACAGTGATAGAGCAAATTCTGTGGATGGAGAAGATTGGGAGGCCCAATCAAAGGAATTTGGCTAGGACACCGGGGTTATACCCCTACACTTTATGAAAAGTGCCATAAGATTTTTAAAGTGTCACAAAACATCAAAAGATATTTTTTAGCTGTTGACATTCATATGTGTCCCATGCTCCTAAAAACACTATTAAGACACATAATTACACAAAAAAAAGTGAAAATTGGTTGTTTGCGTTATTTTGAGCAAATTTATACTTCCGGTTTGAAACGAATGTTTGAAGCTGCGTCACATCCATGAGATCTAAGCGTGTATTCCAGCATGTAGACTGGACGTCTGTACCTGGGAGTGCCTTATTACGTCTCTGAGTATGCTGCATTAATTCATGAGTAAGACTTGGTTTAAACCAATCAGCACGCTCTATTGTGTATGCGGTGCAACTTCATTAATATGCATGACAGCTTCGAAGACTGTTTTTACCTGAAGCAGTGCTCAGAGGGAAGAGAGACGTCACATTGTTTTGCCAAAAGAAATGGGCAAAGAAGAAGAATTGTTTAGAGATATAGGTCGTCAGTGTTTCTTTTATAATGTGCTGCAACGAAGGTTTTTTTTTTTTCATTTTCCAGTTATGAGAGCGCAACTGGACTCACGTGTGGATCAGTGCACACGACACGTGGCAGAAGTATATTTGTACCAAACATTTTTTTACTCAAGAGCTTTTCGCATCTGGAAATTGTAAAATCCAGAATTGCTGCTCGTCTCCTTTTAATAGCAGCTCCAGTTGGGGTTGATAGTCCTGTCTCTACAGATTTGGCAAGTGTGTGTGAGATCAGTGCCCTTTCTTTGTTCATTCAAATGGCAAAGTTATAGTTCATATTGTCAGCAGTACTTTTTCAGTGTTTAAAGACAGACCTTATTCAAAGTTACTTAGTTTAAAGTACGTTAATATCACTACAATATTATGGACTAAAACATCTGCTGTAAATGCTGCTTTCTGAGTGAAAACATGTAAACACTGAAAGCAAACTATTACCGACCGTCGTGTTGAATTTTCACCAGATTTTATGACAGGACACGGCTTTCTGACCTACCAAGTGCATCTGAGTTACAGAGAAATGCAGAGTTTTTGTCACTTATACGACGTGCGGTATCAAACATTTCACTGTCATTAAACACAGTCACTGTCTTTTTCCCCTGCGCCTGTGTGTTTGTTTTTCTTCAATGAAAATCAGCATGTGCCCAAATGGAAACTCACATTTTTATTCAAATCCTTCCCTCTTTTCCCTCCGCCGACACTAAACAGAGCTAAACACCACCAATTTCCTGACTTTTTCCAAACTAGAGGTGTGAAAACACCCTGCTGAAACAGGAGAGTTTCATGGCCCTTTAATGACCACAGAGAGTCAGGACCTCGGTTTAACGTCTCATCCAAAAGACGGTGCTTACTAAAAGTAGTGTCCCCTTCACTATACTGAGGCATTAGGACTCACACAGACCACAGGTGGAGCACCCCCTGCTAGCTTATCTCACACCACTTCCAACAACAACAACCTAGTTTTTCCATGTGGTCTCCCTTCCAGGTACTGACTAGGCTCAGCCCTGCTTAGCTCAAACTTCATGGGAAACAGGTCCAAATAACAGATATTTAAGACAAGGATGTCAACAATGGAACAACCCTAACTAGAAAGTATAAATACACAAGACATAATTAACTAATGACAAAACAGGGGGGTGAACAAGGGTAAAATTAATGAGAACTAACAAATCGCCAGCCTGAATCCACAAAGTAGGACATGTTTCTGGATTAACATCTATGTTGATCCTGAAACAACATTTTGACCAGCGAATCAGACTATCATTTAAGGTAATTTTAGGCTTATGGTTAGATGTATGGAGTTCTACATGATATTTATCAAACTATTATTTAATGTTGCAGGATCAACAGAGATGCATTAACAAATGGCGGGAAAACAGAACAAAGAATCATAAGGTTAAACAAAAGCACGTGGAACGCATGACTTGAGAAAACTCATGACAGGATTTCCTTTTAAATAAATTTTTTAAAAATATTTATTTCTTACATTTAATGTTATCTCTTGCAGAAGATTTCTGTTATCCTTGATACTCTACACCAAAATACATCCAGATTTAGAAAAGAAACAAATTACAAGACACTTGCAAAATAAACATTTTTAAGATGCTCTTTAAATATTTGTTTAATATTTGCTTTTTTAAAGACTTGAGCATAACAAATGTGAACGTTATTTTTGTTTTAAGCAATAATTCAACATTTTTCATGTGTAGCATTTTTAAATTGCTGTGTATTTTAAACTGATTTTTTTATTTTTTATTTTTTATTTTTTGGAGAGCCTTAATCAGGTTAGTTGCAGGAAAGAAGATCCAGTTGCAGTGAGGAACCGAACAATGTGTTCATTGACAGAACAAAGCACAGTTTGATAGACAAGGGGTGACAAGATCGAAACAATAGAGGCAAGAACATACAGAAAAGCCAGTGGCAAGGTATGACAGCACCAGAGAAAACAGCAAGCGAAGAATAAGAGCAGCAGTGGACAGAACTAGGGCTAGACATGAGCTATAGCAGCATAATAACTCTCCAAACTGTCAGGCCAGGAACCGGACATGACTGGAGCCCTACAAGACACTCAAAAGACAAAATAGGCAGTAACAATAATCCAAAGGAAAAAACAATCAAACATAAATTCTAGTTACAAATGGAACTAAACTGACTTGGGCAAAAGAACAAAAAGAACTGAGAAAAATCCTTCTTTAATTCCAGAACCCTAAACAAAAATAAATTAAACAAAGTAAAAAAGACAACTAAAACTCAAGTAACACAAGACTGGGGCTGACAGAAAGATGAAACAAAAACAGTTACAAGAACAAAAGCTAGACAATGATTAAACACAAAATGCAAAACAAAAGGAAGTAGTACCTACAAACAAAACAAAATACAGACAAGAGAACTAGGAAAAGAATGCAAGACTAGGATACAAATTAAGTGAGGACAATCTCACATGGAACAAACCAGCAGAGGAAAAAAAACACACAGCACAATATATAGAGAATGAAGCACATGAGAGACAGGTGAGAACAATCAGGATCTGGTAACAAGAGAAAAACAAGAGGAGCACATGACCAACACATATAAGGCAAAGTCATGTAAGTAAGCACAGGCAAATAGGGAAACATTAAACATTGACAGGACAAACAGGATTGTCAGGCCAGAACTTTTTCTGTATTTGTGTCTTGTCTATCTGGAGCTCTGCAGAATGGATTTGTCCTGAATCTGTGTGTGACTGAATGTTGGCCACTATACAGTAAAACATGTCCTTATACTGTAGATCAGGGGTGACCAAACTCGGTCCTGGAGGGCCGGTGTCTTGCAAAGTTTATTTTCAACCACAGTCAGACACCCCTGACCTAGCTAATCTCTTACTAGACCAGAGATGCCCAAACTTGGTCCTGGAAGGCCAGTGTCCAGAAAAGTTTAGTTCTAACCCCAATCAGACACACCTGGGCTAACTAATCAAGCTCTTACTAGGCTTGAGATGCCCAAACCTGGTCCTTGAAGACCAGTGTCTTGCAAAGTGTATTATCAACCACAGTCAGACAACCCTGGTCTAGCTAATCAAGCTCTTACTAGACCAGAGATGCCCAAACTTTCTCCTGGAGGGCCGGTGTCCTGCAAAGTTTTGTTCCAACCCCAATCAGACACACCTGGGCTAGGTAATCAAGGTCTTACCAGTCTTTCTAGTAAATTCTGTGCAGGTGTGTTGAGGCAAGTTGAAGGTAAAATCTGCAGGACAACGGCTCTCCAGGACCAAGTTGAACACTCCAGCTGAAGATGCTGTCATATGACCTAAGTGAGATAAACAACCCAGATTAAACCCAACTAAAACCTCGAACTCTGTATTGAATTGGTAACGTTCGAGGTTACTCGGGGAACGGAAGCACTATAAGTGGATTTGATGTTCTAAATCCACGTATGGGAGGATTCGGTTCAGAAGCCGCTCGTCTGAAAGAGTATTGAACGAGCCAATGAAAGCAATGAATTGGCAGGGCAAGCTTGCGCAGGTGTGCTGCATCGCCAATTAACTGAGCATATAAGCACACCTGGCGCCAGCAAACGCTATCCTTTTTAAGCTGAAGAGACTTTTAACAGCTAAGGGACAGTCATTATGGCGACGGAGTATAGTGCTTCCGGTCCCCTCCTCGGGGAACGAAGGGTTACTTTAGTAACCTCGAACGTTCCCCTTCGGGGGGAACTCCAGCACTATACAGTAAGTGGATTTGATGTTCTAAATCCACGTATGGGAGCCCATTGAAAGCGCCATAATGACTGCACCTTACCAACACCCACCATGAGAGGGCAGTCAGGCAGGCGTGATGCACCCAAATCATGAGAGGCGCGGTCCTCCAACGTGCCCTTGGCCCTAACTTATCCCCACTTCAAAAGAAGCTTTATGGAATAGGTACATTTTTTGGGAGTCGCTAGAGTCTAGATAATTCTAGGAATATACGACAGTACGTTGGGAAGCGTGCCATCTTAGGAGGGAGGACGCTGTGGAGACCATCCGCACCCAATAGGGAAACAAATGGAATTACATATGGACTAACCCTGAGAAGGGGGAGTGCGCATAAGAAGGTGGTTAGCGGATAGGGAAAGCACAGGTCCACCCAGGGGGGGAAACTTGACCGTGGCGGAAAAGCATATGGGGATCACCAGCGGGGATCGGCCATAGCAGGCACCTGTACCCAAAAACGCGGGCTGACCAGCGGGCAGACCTAACGTAGTGGGCCAGCAAGTGACTCCTCCGCTGAGTCAGTGCTGGGGGCCTCGGAGGAATCTGCAGGGATCACCGAATGGGGAACTTTACTGACAGACAGGAGGGTGCACATCTCTCCGTGTTAGGGAAAAGGCACCACAAGCGTGCTACAACACCCACCGAGTTGTTTCCTCAATCACCAAAGGTCCCTAACACCTTTGAGGAAACCAGCTCCACTCGCAGATTATAAAACCTTGCAAATGTGTTGGGTGTCGCCCAGCCCGCAGCTCTACAAATGTCTGTTAAAGAAGCACCGCGCGCACACGCCCAAGAGGATGGAACGCTCCGAGTGGAGTGCGCATGCACTCCCGGTGGACGCGGCTGACCTCTGCTCAAATAAGCACATGAAATGGCCTCCACTATCCAGTGGGATAAACATTGTTTAGACACGGCACTTCTCTGCTGCCATCCGCCATAACAGACAAAGAGCTGCTCAGAAGATCTAAATTACTGAGTACGGTCCAAATAAATGCGCAGGGCGCGAACTGGACAAAGTAAGGAAAGGGCTGGGTCTGCCTCCTCCGGGGGCAGCGCTTGCAGGGTTACTACCTGATCTCTAAAGGGAGTAGTAGGAACTTTGGGCACATAACCCGGGCGGGGTCTCAGGATAACGTGAGAAAAATCCGGCCCGAATTCCAGGCACGAGTCACTGACCGAAAATGCCTCCAGGTCCCCGACCCTCTTAATGGAGGCCAACGCGACCAGCAGAGCTGTCTTCAGGGACAGAAATCTTAAGGATACTGTATCGATTGGCTTGAAGGGATCAAATAGCAGGCTCGTGAGAACGAGGGCGAGATCCCAAAAGGGCGTGAGAGGGGGGCGAGTTGGATTAATTCGCCTAGCGCCTCTGAGGAACCGGATGATGAGGTTATGCTTTCCCACGGTGTCGCCAGCCACCGCGTCATGGTGAGTGGAGATTGCGGCAACATAAACCTTGAGAGTGGAGGGCGACAGCCTGCTTTTCAGCTTCTCTTGAAGGAAAGAGCACAACACTGATCTGGCAAGATCGGGGGTCTTCTCTCAGTGAATAGATTCCACTTCAGGGCGTAGACGTGCCTCGTGGAGGGGGCTCTAGCCTGAGTGATGGTATCAACCACCGCGGGCGGCAGGTTACCTAAGTCTTCCTCGCGTCTATGGACCACACGTGGAGGTTCCAGAGATCGGGGCGAGGGTGCCAGATGGTGCCTTGTCCATGAGAAAGTAGGTCTTCTCTCAAAGGGATCTGCCATGGGAGGGCCGTCGCGAGGAGGGAGAGCTATGATATCCAGGTCCAGTTGGGCCAGAGGGGCGCAACTAACAGACCCTGTTCCTCGTCCTCCCTGACCTTGCACATTAACTGCGCGATCAGGCTCACTGGGGGAAACGCATACTTGCGTATGCCCCGAGGCCAGCTGTGGGCCAGTGCATCCGTGCTGAGAGAGCCCTCGGTCAGGGAATAAAACAACTGGCAATGAGTGTTCTCGGGGGAAGCAAACAGATCGATCTGGGCCTCCCCAAATCGCGCCAATATCAGCTGGACAGACTCGGGGTGGAGTCTCCATTCTCCAGAGTGAATCTGCTGCCGTGAGAGCACATCGGCTGCACGGTTGAGCATACCTGGGATTTGAATGGCGCGCAGCGACTTAAGTCGCGGGTGACTCCAGAGGAGCAGACAGCGGGCGAGCTGAGACATGCGGCGAGAGCGCATACCCCCCATGCGGTTGATATATGCTGCCGCCGCCCTACTGTCCGTCCTGACCAGCACGTGTTGCTGCTCCAGCGCCGGAGAAAAATGGCGGAGAGCAAGGAACACTGCCAACAGCTCTAGGCGATTGATATGCCAATGCAGCTGGGCACTTACCCACAGGCCCGCAGCTGCATGCCCGCGACACACAGCTCCCCAGCCTGTGCTGTTGACCTGCAACCCCAATAGGTGGAGATGCCAGAGCACCTCGTCTCTGTGCGCAGTCAATTGCTCCAGAGAGTGGGCTAAAATCAGCCAATCATCAAGATAATTGAGTACGCGGATGCCCGCTAGCCGCAAGGGTGCTAGGGCACCCTCCGCGAGTTTGGTTTGGTGAAGACCCGCGAAAACTCGCGAGTTTGGTGAAGACCCGCGGAGACAGAGAGAATCCGAAGGGGAGGACCTTGGACTGCCATGCTCGACCTTCGAACGCAAACCGCAGAAACTGACGATGGCGTGGAAGAATGGAGACATGAAAATACGCGTCCTTCAGGTCTATGGCTGCAAACCAATCCTGAGGATGGACGCATCGGAGGATGCGCTTCTGCGTAAGCATTCTGAACGACAGCATGTGAAGGCAGTGATTCAAAACGCGCAGATCTAGGATTGGCCGTGACCCACCGCTCTTTTTGGGTACGATGAAGTACGGGCTGTAAAAACTGCTCTCCATCTCGGCTGGAGGTACCGGCTCGATTGCACCCTTCGCCAGGAGGGCAGCAATCTCCTCTCGCAAGACAGGGGCGGACAGGGGATTGACCCTGGTGAAATACACGCCCGTGAACTTTGGAGGCTGTTTCGAGAACTGTAGTTCCTAGCCGAGTCTGATCGTGCGTATGAGCCACCGCGAGGGACTGGCCCGCGCTAACCAGGCAGGCAGAGCCCTCGCTAACGCGGAGGGTCAGCGCGGAGCGGGTGTGCTGATCCGGGGAGCGCGAGGGTCCCACAGAAGAGCTGGAGGAGAGCGATTCGCTCTGGCTCCGCACCCTGACTCCGGAGAGGGGGCTTGGGGGCTGGGAGAAGGGAGACCGTCCCCCCAGCGCCCGAGAGCCGCTGGCGGAGCATACAGACCCTGCGAGCTGAGAGGCAGCACGTCCCTGACTGGCAGAGCTTGAGCTGTCACATCCGGGGAAGGGGAAAAGTGCTCTTTGTTCGAAACTTTGGTGGCACTGAAAAGTACCGTTGGAATATGGGCCCCGCCCATAGAGGGCGGGGAAAGAGCAAGTCTCCTCTTCTCCGGATGGCCTGTCTCAGGGACGCTTCGCAGTCCGTTTACCGGACTTAGCAGCGTCCTGGGCGAGGAGAGGTGAGGAGCAGCGGAGGTGGATGGCTCGGCAGGGGATGGAGCGGGCTTACGGCCCCGCCAATAGATGACATTGCCCATCGCATCCGACTGCTCCTTCACCGCCTTGAACTCCTGGGTGAATTCACCGACGGTGTCGCCAAACAGGCCAGCCTGTGATATGGGCGAGTCAAGAAAGCGAACTTTGTCAACGTCGCGCATATCTGCCAGGTTTAGCCAGAGGTGGCGTTCCTGGACCACAAGTGTGGACATCGTCTTCCCCAGTGCGCACGCAGCGGACTTAGTGGTCCGGAGAGCATAGTCGGTCGCCGTGCACAGCTCGTGTAACAAGCCTGGGTTAGACACACCCTCGTGCAGATCGGCCAGCGCCTACGCTTGGTAGCGCTGGTAGGTGGCCATCGCGTGCAAGGCGGAAGCTGCCTGGCCCGCAGCCTTGTAAGCTCTAGCTCCGAGGGAGGCAGATAACCTACAGGCTTTGGACGGGAGACAGGGCGGACCGCGCAAAGTGGGGGCGTCACGCGGACAAAGATTGACCGCAATGGCGCGCTCCACCTGCGGGATCGCCTCATACCCCCTGGCAGCTCCACCATCCAGGGTGGTGAGGGCGGAGGCGGACACAGTGCGGGCAGAGAAAGGTGCCCTTCAGGACTGCGTGAGCCTACTGTGCACTTCCGGGAAGAAGGGGACGAGAGGCTTCGAAGGCTTCACCTTTTGGTCCTCTACGTAACACCCATCTAGTCGGTCCGGCCGCGGGGCTGGGGGATGAACCATCTCCAACCCGACGGCCGAAGCAGCCCGAGAAAGCACGGCCAACATGTCCGCTTCAGGATCCGTTTTGACGGCGTTCGCTTGCCCAGAGGGGGCGAGCGGGTCCAGATCATCGTCGGACAATGAAAGCCCACCCTCCTATGCCGTGGAGGACATCTGATCTCCGGTGTCAGCGAGCGTGAGAGCTACCATCTGATTAGACGGATCACTCCCAGTACCCGAAGCTTGGATGGAGCGCTTGGAGGAGCGAGAGGTCCGCGAGCCCTAAGGCGGCGGGTTATCTCTCGCTGGAGCCCTCAGATTTGCCCGAGCGCCCGCTGCAGAGCAGGAGGCTACTGGGGTGGCTCGCTCTCTTACGAAAGCTAACCGCGATCTCAACTGCTCGATGGTCATGGCATCGCAGTGACGACATAAACCGCCCCCGAGCACCACATTAACATGCTGGACCCCCAAACATGTAATGCAGTGATTGTGCCCATCATCCGGAGCCAGGAAACCCCCGCAACCAGAAACGCACAGTCGGAGCGCCATCCTGAAAAGGACGTGCTGCACGACTGTGTTGCTCTTTTAGGATGCTTTGCAGCAATACACACCGCTCTTGGAGGTTTGGACCCAAAGGGACGCCAGGCAAGGGAGAAACCCAGCTCGACCGTCTGCCGCTGCGTGGACTTGCTCTGGACCGGGAGACACTCGTTCGCTCGAAGTGGCTGTAGATCAGCAGGAGGAAACCCTCATGAACTCGATCAGAAAAGTCTCTGAAGCGAAAAGGATAGCGTTTGCTGGCGCCAGGTGTGCTTATATGCTCAGTTAATTGGCGATGCAACACACCTGCGCAAGCATGCGCTGCCAATTCATTGCTTTCATTGATCCGTTCAATACTCTTTCAGACGAGCGGCTTCTGAACCGAACCCTCCCATACGTGGATTTAGAACATCAAATCCACTTATAGTGCTGGAGTTCCCCCCGAAGGGGAACCAATGTACCTTGGTCTCTTTTTTTGGTGTCAGTTAAACGACTAGCAGCTGAGTTTTGAACCAACTGCAGGTGAGAGAGTAAGACCCAATGCGGCGGTCACACTTAAGTTTGAGCATGTGAAATTCTGTAATAGCTATGGAGCTGTGAAAAGAGGGGGCATTAAACAAGATGATTAAACATTTAAAAAAGTGAGTGATATGTCCACATTTTAAATTTCTGTATAGAGATGTCATGCTTTCATCTTCGATTAGTCTTACACAGCCACATGATGCTATTTTCAGTTCACCAAGCTTAAACTTTCCAATGTAGCGAACTGAGAAATTTGTGGCATGACCTTGCGTTTGTCTGTCGCATTCACATGCATATGAGTGGAAGTCTATGGGAAGAAAAGTGCAGTGTGACTGCGGCTTAAGTCTTAAACAGGTTGCGAATTTTACATTGATGATCGAGGTGTTAAGTTTTTTGTTCGGTAATATGCCTCACTGAACCAAATTTATATATTGAATTCAATTACATATAATTTACTAATCAAATTTGTTAGCCAGTGTATAACATAATACAACCTATGCATCTTGTTTTACAAACAACCTGTATAAAGAGATATGTTTTGTGAACACCTCTACTCTCTGTTGGTACTCTAGATTAGCCAGTTTTAAACAGTGGCGCAGTAGGTAGTGCTGTCGTCTCACAGCAAGAAGGTCGCGGGTTCGAGCCTCGGCTGGGTCAGTTGGCGTTTCTGTGTGGAGTTTACATGTTCTCCCTGCGTTCGCGGTTGTTTCCTCCGGTTGCTCTGGTTTACCCCACAGTCCAAAGACATGCGTGACAGGTAAATTAGGTAGGCTAAATTGTCCATAGTGTATGAATGAGTGTGTGGATGTTTCCGAGGGATGGGTTGCAGCTGAAAGGGCATCTGCTGCGTAAAAACTTGTTGGATGGGTTGGTGGTTCATTCCGCTGTGGCGACCTGGATTGATAAAGGGACTGAGCCGAAAAGAAAATGAATGAATGAATGAATGAATGAATGTATTCAGAATGGCATGAACCATTCTAGTGGTGATCAAATGTATACTAAAGTTATCTATTATTTTAGTTAGTAATATTATATAAGATGCAGATCAGAGCAAACTATGTCTTAACTATTAAAAGGCAGACGCCCTCATACATCTTGTTTTGATGTCCTTCAAGGGGGAAGCGTTAATTAAGGGGGTCAGACCCCACCCCCAAACTCCCCTGTATATTGCACCCTGGTCTTAAGTGTCTCAACATTCACAAGTGTTGCAATAATCCAAATGGTTTATTAGTAACCAAGTTTTTGAAGCTCCAAAAAGAACATCCATCTGCCTTTAGTGGGTTAATGGAGGTTTTCTGAAGAAAATCTAAAGAAAATCTGGGTTTTTGTGTGAAAAATATGACTCACTCACTAACTCACTCACTCTCCTTTGGCTTGTTTCCTTATGTTTATCAAGGATCATCACAACAGAATGAACCATAGATTGCTCTGGTGTATGTTTTATTGCCATATGCACTTCCTGCCTGAAAAAAGACCTGAATATCCATATTTTCAATTTTATAACTTGTTATTATCAACAACTGCCATGCACTGGTTCAGGCACATGCTTAACATAAAAGTTTTTAAAAATTGAAAATGCGTCAGTCCAGTTTACAGAGTTTAAGTTCAGTTTAGTTCAGTGTGGTATAAATTTCACTGCTGAAAGTCCAAACACTGAAGCGCAAATCCATCGATGTGGAGCTCCAGAAGTCACAACCAAACAAGCCTGTGGCAACAGTGGCGAGGAAAAAACTTCACCAATTGACAAAAGTGAAGAGAAAAAAAACTAGAGAAAAACCAGGTTCAGTTGGACACAAGCATTTGTCCTCCGGCCATATTTCCTGTGCGGAGCTGCAGTCTTGGCAACAGAGGCTGGAGAACACTACGTCTATCGTGAACACTGGACATCCAAAAGCATCTGATAGGCTGAGGTGCAAATCTACAGTGTAGCCAAAACAACAATTCTGTTCACAAGTGGTGACAATTGTCCATTTTTGTGTATACAGCTAGTATGGGTTTAGTCAATTTATGTAGGCTGATAAATAATTTATTTTTACTGGCATTTTCTATAAAAGACACAATTAAGATTTAGAACCACTGGTCTAATGAATGTAGTTGTCTAAAAAAGAAGAGACTGCAGGCCCTAACGTGTTCTTTTGTGATTCAGTATGGGGAATTACTCTGTAAGATCATAGATATGATAGTTTTCACTAGAAATTCTATCACTAGACAAAATCATAGAAAAAAAAATGCCACAAATTAACAACCTTGTAGCTTTTAGGTAAATCTTTAAAGGTTAACCTGTTAAAATCTGTTTCCATGTTTCCATGTTATCCTTACTATTATTGTTTTTATTTTTTATGGAACTCACCTTATACTACACAAAATATGGCAATGTAGATAAGCATGTATTTGTCGTTAGCAGTTTAATTAACCGTAACTGTGCAGTATGGGTCTTATTGGTAAAGATAATGCAACAGTAAGATACTTCGGGTTTAACATACAAAGTGTCTGTGGTTAAAAGTGTCTGTGGTTAAACGCACTAGTGAGGTCTTAGTTAGGCTATTTATGTGGTCATGCATAGAGGTAAAAACTCTTTTCACAAACACAATATTCACCAGGTCTTTGGTAAAACTAATTAAAAAAAAATATTTCCATTCAGTCATTGGTTGCATCAGCTGTGCACAATAGCAACTGAAAGGATTTAGCAAAGCTATTTTCAATGCTTTTAAGTGTAGAATTGTTTTGGTATCAAATAAATTGTTGTTTGATCATTTGTTATCTGCAGAACTTGATTTAGTAGTTTATGAGAACAGAAATATGAGTGCAACCATATAGTAATTTTAGACTTTATTACATTATACCTATAAATAAGTATTAATGAGATCTGCTAGAGGTACATGTAGAGATACTTTATAGCTTGCATTGGCTCCCATTTCAGTTCCGTGTCATTTTTAAAACACTCACACTTGCATATAAAGCTCTACATGGTACCGCTCCTTCCTATATCTGTGACATTGTCTCTCAGTATACACCTTCAGCCTCCCTGCAGCCTGCTGATAATCTTAGCCTTCAACAACCACCCTGTAGACTAAAATCTATGGGGCAGAGAGCTTTTTCTGTTGCTGCACCTAGGTTATGGAATGCTCTCCCTTACTCTGTAAGAAATGCTCCCACACTAGCTAGTTTTGAGAAGATGCTAAAAGCTCATCTTTTTAAGACTGCATTTTTAGATTCTTGATTATTCTGTGTTCATATTTTATAACTTTTTTTATGTATACTTGTATTTTATTGCATGTTTGATTTCTCTGTATGTTGTAGCGCTTTGGGTTTTAGAAAAGCGCATTATAAATAAAATAAAAATAAATAAATAAATAAATAAATAAATAAATGTATTATTATTAGATGTTATTAATGGGTTACAATAAGATGAATAAGATGCATCTCATATTATTCATTCATTCATTTTCTTGTAGACTTTGTCCCTTTATTAATCCAGGGTCACCACAGCGGAATGAACCGCCAACTTATCCAGCATGTTTTTACACAGCGGATGCCCTTCCTGCTGCAACCCATCTCTGGGAAACATCCACACACTCATACAATACAGACAATTTAGCCTACCCAATTCACCTGTACCGCATGTCTTTGGACTGTGGGGGAAACCAGAGCACCCGGAGGAAACCCACGCGAGTGTAGTGAGAACATGCAAACTTCACACAGAAATGCCAACTGAGCTGAGGTTCGAACCAGCAACCTTCTTGCTGTGAGGTGACAGCACTACCTACTGCGCCACTGCGTCGACCCCTTCTCATATTAATACAATAATAAATAAATTCCTCCTTTCTTAGCTAGTGAAATAAATAGCTCAAGTGGTGTCCGACTACACTGCAAATTAAACATAACTTTTTACATTAAACAAAATTATTTATTTTTAATTTGCAATGTCAGTGTATATTTTGTAGCAGCATGGTAGATTTTTTGTTTTTATTTTTAATTAGTCTTTGCACCAAGTTACACAATAATAGTTTGTGGGCATTTTTGGCGATCTCCATCGTCACATTGCAGGTCACAAGGGAACCTGAGAGGATGTGGTTTGAGAATTGAGGAAGTTGTTTTTTCAGCCCAGTCTGCAGCTCTAAGAGAATCTACATTCTGTTTCCTATAACAAAACTGCTTTAACTGTAACCTGCAGGCTAGCAGTCAACAGAATCAGAGCTTTATTAACTCATATTCCATCAGCTTTTCTTTTGTTCTATTTAAATACTTTCTTTGTAACATAAAACGCATGCACAGTGAGAAATAAGAATATACTCTCAAGCAAGTATTCAATTTATAATCATATATATTTAATAAAATGTTCTATATGAGTGTTTGTCTTCATTTGAAGTCATATGAATGCTTTGTGTGACAGACAGCTTATTTATTTAAGATTTAGACATCTGACTAACTGGAGCATTCAGGACAAAATTATTGGTGCATCATAATATGTAATCTAAAAAGACTGAAAATATCAAACAATTTTAATGTCCTCAGTCGGGATGGAATCAAGCTAAACACTTAAAATCTGCACGTGGGTTTCTCAAAAGCATCAAAAGTCAGCTATGTTTGTGAGTTCTATCCAACTGTTCGTCCCAGTTCAACAACTCAGTGTTTCTTGAATCCATAGTGCCGAACAAACATTTGCAAACAACATTGCCAACCAGCCTGTTTGGAACTATACACTGTAAACCCTAATAAGTTGAGATTAAATTATTTGAGGAGAGTGATTCTTCATTGAATTAACTTAAATGTTTAATTACAGATAACATAAAATGGCTTATAGACTAAACTCATTCCCAGGGCCATTTCCATCGAAGTTGATATTTAGCAGCACCATGTTGGTGTTTCATGACATCTAATTTTTACGAGGTGGGACGTTACAAGGCCCAACGCTCAACCCCCAACCTGGAAGACTAGGACATACACACATATACTACAGACAATTTAGGTTCTCCAATTCACCAACAGCACATGTCGTTGGACTTGTGGGGTAAACCAGAGCACCTGGAGGAAATCAATGCCAACATGGGGAGAGCATGCAAACTCAACACTGAAATGCCAACTGACCCAGTCGAGACTAGAACCAGCAACCATCTTGTTGTGAAGTGACAGTGCTACCCACTGCACTACCGTGTCACCCCTGTATATACCAATAAAAAAAATGTATAAGAAGTTAAATATCTATTTACTAATTTAACTTTCATCTTTCATCAGTTGGGTTCAGGTAGTGCCTCTGTCCTGCTGCACTTTAGCAAAATTCAGCCTCACAAGAAGAATCACCACCTGTTGTCATATACACTCTCAGAAATAAAGGTACACGAACTGTCACTGGAGTGGTACCTTTTAAAAAGGTGCACATTTGTACTTGAAGGGTCCATATTGGCACCTCAAAAGTATATATTACCACCTACAAATTTTAAGAGGAACACTTTTGTACTTTATGTACTTGAACTAATATGTATTCTTGAGGTACTAATATGGACCTTTTAGGAACAAATTTTTACCTTTAGAAAAGGTACCACCCCAGTGACAGCTCAATACCTTTATTTCTGAGAGTGTACTGTAACATAAAGTATATCAACCAGTCAGCACAGTTATCAAGGCAGAATTTCAAGCGCAATCAATCATTTTAAACAGAGACACGGTGAATCGTTTAAAGAAATGAAAATGTAAAAATATTAACAAAAAGTTTTTGTTGCCTAATGTGTAAGTTAAACACATCAGTTTTAGTTTTGATGCTATTTTAAGTAATGTCAAGTTATAGTAACTTAATATCTTTAGTAATGACAATAGCAGGGTTTACAGTGTTTTGCAGAAATAAAGGTACAGCAGCTGTCCCTAAGGAGGTATACTTTCAAATGTACATATTTGTCCCTAAAAAGTGCATTATTACTTCCTAATAAGTACAAAAGACACAATAGTGACACCTCTCGTATCGTAAATTACATAAAATAAAAATAAGCATGCAAAAATGCGTTATCTACAATGTTAGCTCTAATATTTTGAGAATTAATGTTCTATTTCTAAAGAGTGCAGATGTATGTACATGCTATTGTACTACTGCAGAAATAAAGAAACTTGCAACAGGAAAACAAAGTGAAAAAAAAAAAAGAATAGTCAAGCAGTTTTTATGCCATTATTTACGGCAAATATTTACCACCTTTGATGTAAAAAATTACAACCATTGTGGTTGGAATGTCATTCTGTATTGTATGAGCCAAACAGTGATTTCTACTATGGGTACACATCTTCACGTCTTTGTTCTGGTAATGCAATCCTCAATGTTTCTCAATTTGGAACAATAAACAGAACATTCTTCGTTTTTTTTTTACAAATAAGAAACTCCTACAAAAGAAAAAAAAACATACTTAATTGTTTTATAATATACAATGTATTCATTTTAAGGGAAACTGTTTGTAACTGTGAATAATCTATTATTTGTTATACTTTTTTTACATTTGTTTGTAACAATCCATTAATTTATATGATTAGGTTTTCTATAATTGATAAAGAGGTTTTGGATATTCTACCCAAAGCTCAACAAATACAATGCAATACAATACAATGCCTTTAACGCTTTCCTAAAGAACGTGTTCACTGTAAATACTGTATAAATACTTTTCAAATAAATACTGCGCAGCTTGAATGCTGTGCCTTTCTTAAAGCTGAAATGCTTTCGAATTCTCCAATTCCATGTAAAAAGGAGGAGCAGAGCGTTACGTGACGCTTAACATTTCCAGTAAAACACTGCCCTTCTTTGAGGAAATGGACGACAGCGATACAGCAGTCTCACGTTTTTAAAAAAATACGCATTTCTATATAATTGTATCAGCTCAGTCGGTAATGATAAAAAAACAACTTTCCAAGAGAACTCAAGGAAAATGCTGGATCGCCATGAGTAGAGGTAAGTTCAAGCTCTTGATAAAATCTTCGCGGAGAAAAAGATTGCCAACACAAATGTCACTGTGGGGGCGTAATACTGTACTGGACGAAGTGGGAGAAAATGTTAAAGCGATTGGCACAATTTGTGAAACGGTCTCGACTGGCACAATCAAAACTGTATTTAAGATTTTATGTGGGGTTTAGTTGCGAATGCTAGAACCATTACTATTTCGCAACAGGTTAGATATTCTCGCCTGGATAAAGGATACAAGGAAATTAAAGATCATGCTGTTTGCTGTTGCAGAACTGTTGGTGTTTCTTGAATAGATAATAGTGAGATTAGAATTGTCATTCTTATATTGTCATTCACATACTGTAGCCTAATAATGCCCTCTCTATTTTATGAATCGACCCACCGCCCTTTACGGAAAGTTTGAAGGGAGCAGGACTGCGCCACCTAGCTGTCATGAGGATATGTCAACTGACTGCGTGTTTGTTTCTGGTAAGCACTTAGCCCTTGTCACCATGCAAGTTATTACTTAAAATACTTCCGTGAGTATTTAATCTTCTTGTATGGCTTCAACATTGACTGACATCACGAGGTGTTTTGATTGGCTGATAACATAATTCTCTAAAACTTTTACCACACAGACAAAAAATATATAACAAAGGTAACATTAGACATTTAAAATTTATATAAAGTTTTAAAGTAGATCAAAACTTTACATTAATATATGATGTAAGGAATGACTTCTCAGAATGTTTGTATATTGTCAAGTAAATAGAGATAAAGTAGCTATTGTACAGACAGGGCACAGCATACATTCCAATTGTATTCTATTCAAAGCATAGCCACTGTGACTTTTCCTGTAATTTTAGCCAAATTCAATTTCTGTTCCCCACAGGTTCTAACCAGCCAGTTATATACAATATCAGGACTTGGTGGAAACAAGACTATGAAGGGAAATTGTCTTGAAAATGAATACTGGAATAAGGAAGGATTCTGCTGTGATAAATGCCATCAAGGTAAAGAAAATTAATTCAGTCCTTTATGAAACTGAACTTTCAGTTGGCATTTTGGTGTTGAGTTCAGATGTTCTCCCCATGTTTCCTCCGCATGCTCCGGTTTCCCCCCACAGTCAAAAGACATGCGATAATGGCCGAAGTGTATGTTTGAATGAGTGCGTATGAATTTCCCAGTACTGGGTTGCAGCTGCATGGGCATCCATTGCGTAAAATATATGCTAGTTTGGTGGTTCATTCCGCTGTGGCGATCACTGATAATCAGAGACTTAGCTGAAGGAAAATGAATGAATGAGACTGAATTTTTGGTTAGAATGTTTAATAAAAGCCAAAACACTGTTGACATTTATCCCTTATCCAGAAAGAACAGTGTGCGTTTTCCAAAGAAATGTTTTGTTCAGCTTTCTGCCTCTTTCTCTTCCTTTCTACAATTCATTTTTAGGGTATAAGTTAAAACAGGAATGCAGTGCAGAAAACATGAGGTCAAAATGTGAGAAATGTGATGAAGGAACCTACCTGGAACAAGCAAACTATAGCCCAAACTGCTTCAGATGCCAGCAATGCACAAAACGTAAAGACTTTTTTTATTTCTTATTATTTAGGAGACAGATAACCCAACCATAAAAATATTTTCTTTTAAATATTAAATGTTTGTCCAAAATAGCACTGGATTGTCATTTAACTGGGGAAAAACAGATATAGAAATATGGATTTATTGATTAATTATATTGATTGTCATAAAGACAATCTTTTAATAACACTAACTTTTAATTTCAGTCAGCAAGCCCCATGGCATTGTCATTCCATACATAATGGCCGCGTTTAAGATCTGATTTTTTAAAAATGTTTTTAAAATATGGAAATTAATTTTACCTTAGTATTCAATGGAATTTCTGTGCTAGCCTGCTGCTAATGATGGCACCTACATTTAAACTGTCTTTCATCTCTTTTTACACTTGAACAACTAAATAACTGCTTAAGTCTATTTAACTGATTATATTTGGATCACATTAAAACATTGGCGCTTTAAAAGGAAACTTATGAAAATTAAAATAGTCGCAATAAGCTTTCACCGGAAGTTCATCATTGGCTGAAAAAACTAGCTGTGCATATAGCCTTTTGAGCTGTAATTATTCTTTAACATGTGGAGGGTTGGTGTAAAAAATCACAGCAAATTTTGTTTGGCATTTACCATGTTCTCATATATTGTGCATCTGTCATTTACATCCAGCCCATTCCAGGGAGTCTTCACCCTGCACACCCTACTCCAACAGGGTGTGTGAATGTGATACTGATTATTACAAGAAGAAGCTAGGTGATTTAGGATGGGAATGCTCTCGCTGTAAAAAGTGTGGAGATGGGCAAATTGAAATTCAGAACTGTAAGTTCCTCATGCTTCCCTCGAGTTATATGAACTGTTTTATACTAATCTTGAATTTGCTTTATTGTTTACCTTTGGTTATGTTTGTCTTTTTGACAGGCACTAAGGAAGAGAATAGACAGTGCAAATGCCAGGAAAATCATTACCCTGTTAATAAAAACTCCTGTAAGCTGTGCGATAAGTAAGTCACAATGCAGTACTTTAGAATTGTTATGATGTCACTGAAAAAAATTATTCAAAGATGATTCCTTAGATTTACTCAATTTTTTTACGTTAAGTGGTTGTAAACAATTTATTTGGGCTGAATTTAAACAAAGAAATTAAGTTGAACATTACTCAACTTAATTTGTTTGTTTAAACTCAACACAAATAAATTGTTTGCAACAGTTCTGCATGCAACACTTTTTTCAGTAGCATAACTCTGTTTTGGAGACAAAACATATTTTATTTGATTCTTTTTCTTATTTAATTTTATTGACTTTCCATTTAGTTATCATTTTAGCATTTGTTAACAATAATATATATGTCCATGAACTTATAGTTTGTCCATATGTCCATGTAGATAAAGTTTACAGTATTTCTGTTCCAAGATATTTGTTAATATTTTAGAACATCTGCAAATGTTATTTAGCTTGAACTGACTAAATCAGTTTGATTTTGGTTCCAACTTGCCTCAACATACATGCAAGGATGCTTCTAGTTACAGCTTGATTAGCTAATCCAGGTGTGTTTGATTAAGGTTGGAGCTAAAATCTGCAGGGCACCAGACCTCCAGAACCAAAATTAAGAACCCCTTGACTAAATTATTCCTATGAATTTCTTAAATATGTGATGTACAGGATAGAGTCATTGCTGTGCATCCACATGAAAGCCAACACCTTTCATAAGTCATTTTAAAATTTAAATTAATAGATCTAAATATATTATTATAATCTTTACTTTAACTTAACTACATTTCAAAGTCGAATATCTTTTACACAGCTCCATTTTGTAAAATTGTGTCCTTCTTTTTTATCTATGAGTTAATAAAAACTATTTTTTTTATGAAGCAGTGCATTAATTAATGTACAAACTGCAATCTAATGTACAAATTGCAATCTACTGGCAATAGCAGGCTTACTAAATTTGTATGACATTTTTAGTGGTGATGACTGAAAAGAGACTTGTGCACATTTGCTGCTGTGTCTCTTCTAATACAAAATGCAGTTACTGTTACAGTAAATCTGATACGGTCAGTTTTTATTCATACCGTGTTAGTTTTGAAAGCAAATTATGATTTAGATCGAATAAAATCTAAAAATTCCATATTAGTTTTCGTCATATTTTAGTCTTTAGTCGACTAAATTTTATAAGATTTTAGTCGACTAAATCTACTCTATATTTAGTTGACTAAAATATATTTGGTTTAATTTAAAAGTAATTTAATTAAATATTTAATACAATTTTTAATTTAATTTAATAATTTAATTTAATAATTCTAACTGTAAATTAAATAAAACATAGAATATAGCGTTTTCATTGTAGACCAAAAATTACATATACATTGTTTATTTATATCATAAGTAATATGTAAAATTATGTGTCGGCACTCAATCCACATGATTATCGCCCGCGTCTACCAGTGGACCAGTTACTTTTCAAATGAGTGTGTGTTTGTGTGTGTGTGTGTTCATGCAGAGAGAAAGTCAAATACAATTTAGTAAAAACAAACTCACGAGAAACTGTGTTTAAATCAAGTTTTTATTAAACGTAAACTTGCAACTGTTACAGCTTAGACCTTAAATTGAAATGGCCTGCTCTGAAATTGTGCTATTTCATTTGGTTCTAAAAAAAAATATTTCGATTTAGGTTTTGGGCTTATGATAAATTTAATAGACATAGATATCTGACTAATTAACATAATTCTGTTAATTATCTATAATTGTGCTAAGAGTAACGCTTGTCTTGTGACTAAATAATAATGGCATATTATTGCTTTAAATCACATATACAGTGCTCAGCATATATAAGCACACACCTCACAAATCTATCTTTTAAATTCATGTTTTTAATAGGAAGCTACAAAATACTATATTTGTGCATAAACATTAGATTAGTCAGTACTGAAGCCAAATCTGAAGCTTATCTAACAAAATAACTTATGATAAGGCTCCAAAAACTAGTATACCCAAATTTATGTTATAGAAAAAAAGTTAAATGCAAATTTTAAAAAGAGGAAAAACAAGAGAAGCAAAAAAAAAACAACAAACTTAGTTGGGGTTTTGAATCTTTTTTTGCAGTATTTTGCTTGCATTTAATTGTATTATCTTTCAATTTCCAAATATGTTTGCTGACTAGAATATTTTTTAAAAATAAATATATCTGTTTAATAAATTTGTTTTGCTTAAATGCATCAAATGTTCACTGAGAAATGGATAAGAAATATTCATTTTCAAAATGGGTTTTACTCAGTTATGTTGAGCACAGTACTTTTCCTTTTATGCTTAAGTACCTGTGAAGGCAAATAATTTTGTTATTTTACTTAAATTTTCAAATACTTGGTTTGTGTACTTTATTCACTACTGGACATGGTGAACAAAATAATGAACATATTTAATAATGTGTTTTTAATTCCCTATAGATGTCAGCCAGGATGTGATCACCTATGCAAAACCAGCATTCCCCCAGTCTTTTTTACATCTACTAAGTCAAATAGTCCTGAAGGTGAGTACTGTGTACCCAACAACATCCATTAGCATGAGATCTATCCCACATTTGGGTCTATCACAGGTGAACCAAAAAGCAGTCAGTTGTAGATGTCAGTTTTCTTTTTTTCTTGTTTTGGATGCCAGACAGATGACTCCTTTTCTTCTCAAGTTTTGTCGAATTGAACTATTACTAAAATCAAAAACATGAGTCATTTGGAAAGTCCCTCTAGCGTTTATATTCTGTTGAATTTGCCTTGCCATGACTAAGCAAGTCTCTCTTTGGGTTAAAAACAACATGTGTCTTCAGGCAAGAGATAATGCTGAGGTCTATTTAATGTTGCTTAAACTCTTCGTGTTAATGTTTCAGACACGGTACCTAAAATAGTAGTTCCTGTTTGTGCAAGTATCATGGTTCTATCGTTAGCCATTTTTATGGCATACGAAGGCATCAGACATTGGCGGAAGAGGGCACAAGCTTCGTCATCTCAGTCATCGTCACCTGCTACAGAAGAAGAGGTAAAAGGCTTACCATTTGACAAATGCTGACAAAGAACTCGCATTTTCTTCTTAGTGTGAATGATTCACATCTGATGCTAAACGCATAATTGCTGTAATGATGTTTTCACAGAAGATGATTCACTTTAATGATAAATACTAATTTATATGCTATTGCGTTATTAGCAAATCCAAGGACCCCTAATTTAAAAAAAAAAAGAAAAGACAATTATAATATCATAAGAGCTAAACTATTCTGCATGTATAAAAACTGCCATCGTAATTCTCAAATTGTTTTCGTAATTATCACCAAAACTGTATTATCTACACCAGGCATGTCCAAACTTGGTCGTGGAGGGCCGGTGTCCTGCTGAGTTTAGCTCCAACTTGCTTCAAAACACCTGCAGGAAGTTTCTAGTATATCTACTAAGAGCTTGATTAGCTGGTTCATGTGTGTTTGATTAGGGTTGGATCTAAACTCACTATGACACTGGCCCTCCAGGACCGAGTTTGGATACCACTGATCTACACAGAATTATTTGCCATCCAGTGATTTTGTTTGTTCTTTTCTAAATATTTCCTAAATGATGTTTAACAGAGCAAGGAATTTTTCACAGTATTTCCTATAATATTCTTTTCTTCTGGAGAAAGTCTTATTTGTTTTATTTTGGCTATAATATAAGCAGTTTTAGTTTTTTTTTTTTTCAAAAAAATGTAAGGTCAGTATTATTAGCCCTTGTCTCAAACAATATCATTTTTTGATAGTCTACAGAACAAACAATTTTTATACAATGGCTTGCCTAATTACTCTAACTTGCTTAGGTAACCTACTTAGCCTAGTTAAGCCTTTAGATGTCACTTTAAGCTGAACACTAGCATCTTGAAAAATATGTAGTCAAATATTATGTTCTGTCATTATGGCAAAAAAAAAAAATCAGTTATTAAAAATTAGTTATTTAAACTGTTATGTTTATAAATGTGTTGAAAAATATTTTTATTAAACAGAAATATACAGGGGGGTGATAATTCAGGAAGGCTTATAATTCTGACTTCACCTGTGTATACATTGGGACTGAAAAATATCAATATCGCTTCAGCATCGATATAAGAATGTGATCATTTGCAATAGTCACATCGCAAGTATACACAATGTTGAGTCTGGATTATAATTTATCCTTTTGCAAGTGTTTTTGGAGACCTGAGTTACTATTTGTAACTTTTTTAATTGTTATCTTTTATTGATTTTATCTACCCTTATAGATTGTTTCTTGTATTTTATGCATATGTATTCATCATCATCCCAACCGATTTTTGAATCCCAATTCCTCCAAATGGTTATTAAACTCATCAAGTGAAATTGTATTCATATCGCAATATATGTTGCAGAAAAAAACCTCCGCAATTTATTGATATGTAATATCGTGCAGCCCTAATATATAAATATACAGTTGAAGTCAGTATTATTAGCCCCCCTTTGAACTTTTTTTCTTTTTTTAAATATTTCCCAAATTATGTTTAACAAAGCAAGGAAATTTCCACAGTATGTCTGATAATATTTTTTTGTTCTCGAGAAAGTCTGACTTATTTTATTTTGGCTAGAATAAAAGCAGTTTTAATTTTTTAAAAAACATTTTAAGGTCAAAATTTTAGCCCCATTCCAAGTTTAAATGTTAGAATGTTCTGAATGTATAGGGCATTGGGGGGATAACTGGGAATAGAACACAGCCATGATGAACTATATTTCTAACTACAGCGCTAGAGGTGTAATTTTAAGCATGGAAGTTTGTGACGCAGTTTGCGAATGTTTGTTGGAACAATGGATTTGGGAAACAACAAATCAACGAATTATGTTTGTAATGACACAACTTGCAGCCTTAGTTGGCTAACAATGGTTTTCGGAAATGCACCCCTGCTTAGTTAACTTAATTAACCTAGTTAAGCTTTTAAATGTTAATTTAAGCTGTATAGAAGTGTCATTTAAAATATCTAGTCAATATTACCTACTGTCATCATGGCAAAGATAAAATGAATCAGTTATTAGAGATGAGTTATTAAAACTATTATGTTTAGAAATGTGTTGAAAAAATATCTCCGTTAAATAGAAATTGAAGAAAAAAATAAACAGGGGGGCTAATAATTCTCACTTCAACTGTGTGTGTGTGTGTATATATATATTCAACTATATATATATAGTTGAAGTCAGAATCATTAGCCCCCCTGAAATATTAGTGCCCCTGTTTATTTTTTCCCCAATTTCTGTTTAACAGAGGAAAGATTGTTTTAGCACATTTCTAAGCATAATAGTTTTAAAAACTTATTTCTATTAACTGATTTATTTTCTCTATGTCATGATGACAGTAAATAATATTTTACTTGATATTTTTCAAGACACTTCTATACAGCTTAAAGTGACATTTAAAGGCTTCACAAGGTTAATAAGGTGAACTAGGCAGGTTAGGGCTATTAGGGAAGTTATTGTATAACGATGGTTTGTTCTGAAGATTATCGAAAAAAGTATTAGCTTAAAGGGGCTAATAATTTTGTCTCAAAAATAAGTTTTAAAAAATTTAAAACTGCTTTTATTCTAGCCGAAATAAAAAATAAGACTCCAGAAGAAAAAATATTATCGGTCATACTGTAAAAATTTCCTTGCTCTTTTAAAAATCATTTGGGGAATATATAAAGAGAAAAAAATCAAAAGGGGGCTAATAATTCTGACTTCAACTGTATATTCAATATGAAATACTTATCTTTTTGTTCTTATTCATTTTTTAGTCAAGCTTAATATTTTGCTTGCTGAAACACAACGATTTCGTTTCAGAGAAATATTCTTAATAATTATGTTTTAATAATTATTAATCCATAAGATTTTCCCAGTACCTTCAAGTATGCCATCTATCTCAATATCATACATTGAGATACATCCTATGCTCTAACTGACCAGTGTTCATTTATGGTTTTGCTGTTCCTCACAGGCATTCATCATCACTGTAGTGCAGGACTCAAAAAATAAGAGCGTATCATTCACAAATCAGCCATGTGAATCCAAACCTCTAGGGAATCTCCCAGACTGCATCCCAAGAGAGATCAAAAGTATGTCTTTTTTATTTGTTTCAACACAAACCCCTGGAGGCTTGAGTAATGGTGCTTAATGATTCGTGTCTCTTCTGCTATTTGCAGTTCACGAGTTCTTCTATTTTGTGCTGGACGAGGTCCCTATCGGACGATTTAAAGAGCTTGTACGTCGGCTTGGAGTTTCTGAGCAGAACATTGACCGGGCAGAACATGACCACCGGAACTGCAAGGACGCCCAGTATCAGATGCTGAAAGTTTGGAGTGATGGTGGCAGTGGAGGAGGGAACAATGTTGTGCCGTATGACCAAATCCAGATGCTCATGAGCACACTGAAAGACATGTGTCTGGTTAGCTGCGCAGATAACATTGAGAACAAGTTCCTTTCACAGAACACAAGCGTTTCGTAATGAGGACATCGGAGGAGAATGGAGAACAGGGCATTAACAGAGATCTTTAACTTCCACTCGTTCGCATTGGATTTCATTGAAAGTGGAAGTCTCAAGAGCTAGACACCAAATCAGACGTATTGCCAAAATTTCACACTAAAATGTTTTATGAACTTGTGAACATTCTGTGTTCAATGACGTATGTACTTTTTTATATTACATGTATATATTTTGTCAAAGATTTTTAGAGCTATTTTTTGAATGGGTGGTTGGGTCAATGGGGTTTGGGTGATTTCTGCAAATCGCACATTTAATAAAACATGTCCTGGTCACATTTCACAGTATACAGTGCTCAGCATATATAAGTACACCCCTCACAAATCTATCTTTTAAATTCATATTTTTAATAGGAAGCTATTGAATATTATATTTGTGCATATACATTAGATTAGGCAGTACTGAAGCCAAGTCTGAAGCTTATCTAACAAAGAAGCCTACACCATCCAAGAACCAGTGCACCCAAATTTATGTTACAAAAAATTATTAAACACAAATTTTAAAAAGAGGAAAAAATCAAGAGGAGCAAAAACATTTTGATTTAGTAATGATTTAGTTGAAATTTTTTAGTTTGTAATTTTTTAATGATATTTAGCATGAATTTAATTGTATTATCTTTCAATTTCTAAATATGTTTGGTGACTAAAATATTATTTTAATAAATATATCTGTTTAATAAATTTGTGCACCAGAATACATTGCCAATATTCACTGAGAAATGGATGAAAATGGCATGTACTCTGTTATGCTGAGCACTCTATTTGTTTTCTTTAATTTTTTGTATTCTTCTACTTTTATTTTCTTATATTCTGTTGTGTCCACTGATTTTGGCAGCAAAATCTCTTCATTTTTACTTTAAGAAGCATAAAATCTTTTTTTTTTTTATTATACTGTTTTCGGGGTGAAAATGACCTGGGCATGTTGTCATACATTAGTTTATGTAACAGTATATGCACTGTATTTAAATGTGTAAGAGCAGAGCTGTTAGTAATTGCATTTGTGTTGCACATTCTTTCTGTGTATCAATCCATGTTATAATATGGTGCTTGGAAACATATTACAACTAGCATTAAATTGAATAATAAAAAATAACAATAATAAAATGTAAATAAAGGCATAGAACAAAAATGATTTATATGTGTTTTTAGAATTTTCATGCAAGTTTATTGGCCAAAACAATGTTAATTTCGTTGACAAAAATATTTTGTCATAATTTTCATGACAAACAAGTTTCTACCAACATAAACTAGATGAAAACTAAATAAAGATGAAGTGATGATGTTGAGAAATATAATAAAAATATACTAATATTTTCCATGAATAATAAAAACAAGATGAGAATGTGATTGAGGGACGTATTATATGTTGTAATAACAATCAATAATAATTCCTTACATTTATTTAGTGCTTTCCTAGACACTCAAAGCGCTTTACAAATTGGGGGGAATGTCCTCATCCACTACCAGTGTGCAGAATCCATCTGACAGAGTGATGAAATCAATTATAACATAGGCATGGTTAGGAGGCCATGATGGACAGAGGAGTGTAGAAAACCCTACTCTTTTTTCACAACCACAGAGAGTCGGGACCACGGTTTATCATCTCATCCAAAAGATGACTCTCAAAGGAAGCAACTTAGCTTTCCCATGTGGTCTCCCATCCAGGTCCTGACCAGGCACAGCCCTGCTTAACTTCAGTGGGCAATCATGTGGGAGTTGCAGAGAGCTAGCTGCTGGCTGAATAATATGTGACACATTATCATTTGCCAGTCAAATGTCATTACTCTACTTATTTAATCAGTGCTTTACAGCTGAGCACCAACTACTGTAACACCAACTACAAAAGCAAAGCTTAGTAGACTGACATTGCAAAGTGGACTTTAACTAAGCCCTTTCAAAGACATAATGACTTGAAACTGTTCAACAAACTGGTTTAAAAGACTAGTAGTTTACCACGTTAAAACCAAGGGTTTGATTAATAATTGTGATGCAGTGGCGCAGTGGGTAGTGCTGTTGCCTCACAGCAAGAAGGTTGCTAGTTTGAGCCTCGGCTGGGGCAGTTGGCATTTCTTTGTGGAGTTTGCATGTTCTCCCTGTGTTTGCGTGGGTTTCCTCCAGGTGCACCAGTTTCCCCCACAGTCCAAAGATATGCAGTACAGGAGAATTAGGTAGGCTAAGTTTGCCGTAGTGTATGATATCTGCTGCATAAAACATATGCTGGATAAGTTGGTGGTTCATTCCCCTGTGGCAACCCAAATAATAAAGGGTCTAAGCCACAAAGAAATTGAATGAATGAATGAATGAATGATAAATAATTGCACAAATCTGCATTTTCAGATGGCTATACTGTTCTTACATGTGGATTGATTGCCGACACATAATTTTACATATTACTTATAAACAATGCATATCTAATTTGTATATATTTGTATATATATAAGTTTATTCAGTATTTAATTAAATTACATTTAAATTAAACCAAATATATTTCAGTAAACTAAAACTAGAGTAAAACTAAAATGATTCAGAAGACTCAAATATGTCTAAAACTAAAATGGAATTTTAGTCAAAAGACTACAATTAAACTAAATCTAAATTTTGCTCAAAATTACCACTGGAACAAAACATTTTATGAATACATTTCTTATATTTTGAAGTTTATTGTGTAATTTGCTTTTCGTTGAAAGCTATTCCCATTTTAGATGGAAAATGATGGTCACATGCTTTCATGAAAGGGCTCACCTACATTAAATCAACCAGTGTTTTGTTTTCAGACCCTTAACCAAGCACCATCCAGCTGCCTTGTTTTTCAAAGAAGGTGCCAGTATAATCATGTCTTTATTCATGTGTGTTATGATCCTTCAAAATTGTTGCTTTTCTGCATTCCTATATTTTTAAATATTCATTCATTCATTTTCTTTTTGGCTTAGTCCCTTTATTTATCTGGGGTCGCCACAGTGGAATGAACCGCTAACCTATCAAGCCTATGTTTTACGTATCGAATGCACTTCCAGCTGCAACCCATCACTGGGAAACACCCATACATTCTCATTCACACACATACACAAGGGACAATTTAGCCTTCCCAATTCACCTGTAGCGCCTGTATTTGGACTGTGTGGGAAACCAGAGCACCCGGAGGAAACCCACGTGAATGCGGCAAAACATGCAAACTCCACACAGAAATGCCAACTGACCCAGTTGAAGTTTGAACCAGCGACCTTCTTGCTGTGAACTGACAGCGCTACCCACTGTGCCACTGTGTAAATCCTTTTAGTCCAATTTCTTTGGTTACCTTTGTAATTTTTTCATCACCTTTTTAAATGTTTGTCATCTTAATGATCACCAGGTCAACAAGGCGTGTATCTGACATAATGCAGTGTAATTGCAACCTAATGAACAACCTCAAGACATCAGCGATTTATAATTGCAGCAAACAGTTTCGAATCATTACAAGTGTTCAAGAAGATTTCTAAATTTTTTGCAGTTAATGACCCAGAGACTGTTTGGATGCATGTCACTGATGAGAAGATGATGGATGTTTACTGTATGATTACCGAAATGGCCTTAAACACCCAGCAGGCACAAGACATCAACATGACATCAGATTGACAATGTACCCTAACATCATGGGGACGTTGCATTTTGTTTGGAAATGAAAATCAGGTTGATGTCAGGACTCAATGTGAGGCTGACATCATTGTCCAACATCCAACCAAAAATCAACCAAATATCAACGTCTAATAATGTTGCAGTTTGATTGATTGATTGATTGATTTTATTTGACAAATTTACAAACATATATACAAACAAGTCCAGTTAGACTAATTCATACATATTTTAAAAACTGTCGAGGATAAAATACACAAAAAAGCTGCGGGCTTATTTCCATTGTGGTCCTCGAATATTCTTAAAAAATGGACGAGCAAATCATTAGTGGATTGCAAACATCAACAGCTCAGCAACTCGGCAGAGCAAAAAACTTCAACTTTTAAACAACCACTTTTTAATTTCCCTTCTAAAAACACTCTCAATTTGAATCTCTTTAAAAATGGTGGGCAAAATATTCCAAGCAGCAGAGCTCGTACACAAAAAAGAATTTCTACCTGATTCACTCTTGAATCTGTATGGGTAAATATCCCTGCTGCATGCTCTTGTAGAATGACTGTGCACCTCGTTGACTAAAACATAATAATTAAGAAAATATTTTGGGACCGTTTTCTTTGAATTCTTAAAAACCATCACTTTAAAACATTAAAAACTTTACCCTCTTCTCAACTTTTAAAAATTACTTTGACTATAATGTTCCTTATTTAAATGTGTCAGTGGAGGAACTTTCATAATAATTCTACACAACTTATTTTGGGCTGTCTGCAATTTATTTTTCATTATTTTAGAACTACCGCTGTACCAAAAAGCTGCAGCATAGTTAAAGTATGGCTGCACTAATGCACTAGCTAAAATTTTTAGAGTTTTGGTATCTAGGAGCACTGCCTGTCTTGCTAAAAACTTTACTCTAGAACAAATTTTTGAATGGACTATAATTATTAACATCAAATCTACAACCTTTCTGAAAATGAGGAATAACTCTTGCTTGTTTTAGCTCATCTGGAACTTTACCATGACAAATAGAAAGATTAATAATATGTGTAATCATTGGAGAGATAAATTTCGCAGAGTCTTTTAGGAACTGCACTGGTATATTATCTAACCCTGTTGCTCTACTATTTTTTAATGCTTTTAATTTCTTAAATATATTCCCCTTATCTACTTTATTGAAAAAAAAAACTTCCTAAATTAAAACCACATTTGGCATAATAATCTACAACTAATTTATCATTAAAAAACTTTTTTGTACTGGGAGCTTTTTAACCAATTTCTCTGCCACAGTTATAAAAAATCTATTAAAATAATTAGCAACCTTTAACTGATCCGACATAAAATTTCCATCCACCATAAGGCTAATTTTAGATCAATTAGTTGTAGACTTTTTTGATGCCCTAAATCATTTAATAATCTCCATAATTTTTGCGAATCTTGCTTAGTTTCTTTTATCTTATCCTCAAAAAAATATATTTTTAGCTTTTTTTATCTCATCTTTAACTTCATTCCCTTTCTTTTTAAATTGTTTATAATAAAATAAATTGTTACTATCTTTTTTAAAATACTAGCCTTCATCCAAGGTTCAGTCCTTTGCTTAATTCTTATTTTTTTAAAAGGTGCAACTTTATCCAAAACTTTTAAAAAGTTTTTCTTAAACCTTGCCCAAGCCCTATCTACATCATCACACTGCAAGACCTGAGACCAGTAAACCTTGCTAAGTTCAGTCATTAAAAACTGTGGACTATATTTCTTGAGAGATCTTAGTATGGATCTTGTATGGACGTTGTATGGTTGTATCACTATGACGTCTATCAGACATTGGATTTTGGTTGCTATGCCTAATGCAAAAATGTCAGTATTTAATGTCAATATGACGTTGGTTTAAGATGTTGGCTTGACGTTGGATTTGGTCACTTTCCAACATAACCTAAAATCAACCAAATATCAACGTCTATTGACCTTATTATTGGAAAACTAAATAACATCTTTAGAAGCTGGCTAGACATTGAATTTTGGTCACCTGACATCACAACTTAAATCTAACCTAATATTGACGTCTGATGATGTTGTGTGCCTGCTGGGCAATAGCTAAGTGCACTACAAAATGTTACGTTTACACACACATGCACAAATTACATGTATACGCATCAGCTTTTTACAACGTAATATCCACTACTCTTGAGTACTTTAGAAAGGTATACTTTTTACTCATACTTTAAGTAATGTTTACAACAGATACTTTTACTCTACCATATTTTTAGGCAAGTATTGGTACTTTCACCCAAGTTTGATTTACTTAAGTATGGTAACAAGTAGATTGTGAATCATTATGAGGACATTTCTGGAATCCCCATTTCTCAAAAGTCTTCTAAGTCATACAGAATGTCTTTTGTTTGTCTGTTTTTCAGAAAGCAAAACTGTAGGCAATTTGTTGTGAGGGTTTGGTTTAGGGATAGGGTAGAAGTAAGACAATAGAAAATACAGTTGCACAGTATAAAAACAATAGAAATAATGCAATATTTATTAAAATTGTGTATGTCTGTGTGTGTGTGTGTGTGTGTGTGTGTGTGTGTGTGTGTGTGTGTGTGTGTGTGTGTGTGTGTGTTTGTGTGTGTGTGTGTGTGTGTGTGTGTGTCTGTGTGTGTGTGTGTGTGTGTGTGTGTGTGTGTGTGTGTGTGTGTGTGTGTGTGTGTGTGTGTGTGTGTTTGTGCGCAGATGCTTTTCTATGTGAGCCTTAACCAGAAACCAATTTCGTTCTAAACAATTATAATCAAATATGTTGTTTCGTAGCTGTGATCTGTGGCTGGTTGGCTGTCGGTCAAATCAGAAAACTTCAATAATAGTCCAATCAGATGTATCTTCTCAGGGTGCAGCAATGCATGAGATCTGACTGAAGAATCCAGTCTCGCTTGCTCAACCTGTTACTGGAGGAAGGTTACAGTGGAACCAATTTGAGAGAAACACACAAAGGACTCAGTCAGGAAGGCAAGAGGGAATGAAAGAGACCATAAAGATGTTTGTCTGAGGGAAATGGACACTGTTAAATCCAGGTATTTAAAAGTTCATGTGCTTTTTTGTATTAGAGGGATGGTGTGTGTAATTGGTAAATGACTGAAATGAGAATTTAATTTATTTAAAAACTGGGATTGGATATTCTACTATGGCTGCATATTTTGTTTGAGTTATTAATGTGAATGCTTAAGTTTCTACTTCTTTATTGCTGATGTATAGTTTGTTTTCTATATACTTTGAGTTAATTTGTATTTACATGTACCCCATGTTATGCCCTTATGTAAAAGTACATATGTGCAGACAGCATATTTGCATGTGTATGGTCGTGGGTGAGTAGGTTTGTTACTTTGGGGGGATTTTACCATCAGTTGATGGCTAATGATAACTCTGACAAGTTTAGTCTAAGAAGAACTGGTGTTTTGCCAAAAAGTGACGTCAAACGTGGGTGTATTTTCATATATTACTGAGAACATGTGTGCCCTAGTCTTATGAATAATCTCAGATTCATTCCCCCCTGGGTAAATTTTACTCACCTGAGTTACGGTGAATTGTATGAATAAGAGTTGGGATGTGAGTTTATGAACTTCAGCTTGTCTGTTTATGTCAGGGTCTTGTGTAAATGTGGTATGATTTGTGTCCTACGGTAAACATACAGTAAAGGAGAATAAATACAGTAAATTCAAAGGGGAACAAAACAGCAGACAATTGTGTTGCAGTGGTTGTGTTCTGTAAGTGTTTGGGTTAGGGACAGAATGTAAAGAATGTATAACAAAACAATTATTTGCTATCAAAACCTAACATGTGTTTAACACTGTATTCACTTCTGAGAAAAAAATGTGTCCTTAAAAGTAAGCTTAATCTTACCTTGGGTATATCTGTGATGTCCTTTTATTGATAAAGTCATTTAAATAATTAATTAAATAAAAAATATATATATAGTTGTACTGTAAGTTTAGGTTTTAGCTGTGTTTGTGGTCTTCGAGAGTGCATTTACATAGCAATTAAAACTTTTTGAAGTAACTGGCTGTTCTTTCACACAGCACCAGCATTTCTGACATAGACATGTAATTAGATGCGATATTTGACTGCTTCTGATGTAGACGTGTCTGACATCTTAGAATTGCAAACAGTAAAAATGTCACAACATTGCACAGTTTTGGTTGTAAAAAACGCAGAGATTTCAATGGATCCTCCTTAGTTACTGTTGCTACGCCTGTCAAGCTTTTGTGCCTGGCACAGCTTTTTCAATGTGTGTGCGCTGGTGTCATACATTGCCAGGGATATAATGTCATTTTTGGCGAACAGGTGAGATTTCCGAGAAAGCCAGACAAAAAAAAAAAAAAGACTGCAGTATGCATTATAGGGGTATATTCACCATATAAAAAGCAACCATTTAGAGAATAAATCAATCAAAATTGAAGCTAGCTTAGTCTAGCTGCCTCATACGCTAACCATTCAACAGCTTAGTTCATGCACAGCAGGAGATGTGCAATTAAAAAAATAATCTAATAATAACAAATTAAACCGTGATTTCTCTATGTATAGCCAAAATGCCTGCTAGATTAATTGTTGTGCAATTAAATATAGCGTTACTAACTGATAAGAAACACGCATGGAAAGAGCTTTTACATCATTCATTGATAGAAAGAACAGCCAGAAAGAGGAAACTGATGGATTTGTGCCGAATATTAGCATCATTGACCCATGACTATGTACAGTAAGTTACCTATTACTGTCAGTATGTTTGTGTGCTCTTTATAAATGACTGAAAAAACAGCTGCTGGTAAAGTGTATTGATCGCAAGGGCTCAGTTTGTGATCATATCTCGGTTTTGTTCTGTTGATTTGTCATTTCAAATATTCGTAGCTTGAAACAGATGTAAATGTAAAGTTCAGTTAAGTTAGCAACAGATTCGCAGATTCGTATTTCCCGGATCAGTAACTTATGTCATTATGACCTATTCGCTATTGGTATGACTAAGTTACTAACGTTATGGTGAAGGCTTAAACAGAGCATTACTCACAATATCGAGCGAAAAATAAAGTAATAAGACAGCTGTGAAACAGAACCAGCTTTGTGTTTTTGTAGGAAACATAGTTTTGATCTGTTTAGGGTAAGAGGTGTGTGAGTTATTGCCGTCAGTCTTTCACTGAATGTGTCAGGAATATCAAAACAAAACCAACTTAGCTCCGCTCCTTTAACGCCCCTCACACAGCTTGATCCACGCTTGCATTTCTTCTCTTGGGTTTTGGGTTCTGAAAAGGAAAAAAGTTCACCATCCCGTCCAAACTTTAAGGATAAAATTTTAAGATTTGCACAATCCATATGCACTCGCTCGAAAGCTTGACAGAGCCCCTGCGTGTAGCTACAGTTGCTAAGCCACAATTGGTGGGTGGCGGTTTTTGGGTGTGGCTTAGCGAAAGTAATGAGATAACCTGTCTCTGTTAAGAATGTGTTGGTTTGCATTTCTACATGTTTGTTTGCATTTAACTAAATATTACAGTTTTTAAAACTATATAGTCAACCGTTATTTATGTTTGACTTTCAATTAAACGTTTAATGTCCATGTTGTTTAATGTTTCGTATTGTGTTAGTGGATCTACTAAAGTCTATTGCAGATATACAGTTGAAGTCAGAATTATTAGCCCCCTGTTTATTTTACAGTTTATTTTAGTTTTGCTTAACTTTTAAACACATTTTTAAACATAATAGTTTTAATAACTCATTTGTAATAACTGATTTATTTTATCTTTGCCATGATGACAGTAAATAATATGTGAATAGATATTTTTTAAGACGCTTCTATACAGCTTGTGGCAAGTGGCATTTAACTAGTTTAACAAGGTTAACTAAGCAGGTTAAGGTAATTAGGCAAGTTATTGTACAAGAATGGTTTATTCTGTAGACAATCAAAAAAAATATAGCTTAAAGGGGTTAACAATTTTGACCTTAAATGTTTTTAAAAATACAAAACTGCTTTTACTCTTGTCGAAATGAAACAAATCAGACTTTCTCCAAAAGAAAAAATATTATCAGACATACTGTGAAAATTTCTTTGCTATGTTAAACGTCATTTGGGAAATATTAAAAAAAAAAATCAAAGGGGGCTAATAATTCTGACATTAACTGTACATGCATTTTATGGTTGACATAGTCAACTAATTTAATTTAAAGTCTAAAATATATGGACCAACTATGACTGTTCCAATATTGCGAACAGCTTAGTGTTGTCCATGACAACAGCCACTAATAAGGCCTCTGCAAATATATCTCCAGATATGTATATTATCATATATGATTCCAGAATTTTGGGTGCATTTCTAGCATTTTTCATTTATCTTTAAACTGTAATGATACTTACTTACTCCCAGGGCTGTTTATATCAAAGTTGATATTTAGCCACACCATGTTGGTGTTTTGTAACATCAAATTTTAACAAGGTGGGCTGTTAACCCCACGTTCAAAATACACACATACACTGTATAAAATTTAGCTCAACCAATTCCCTCATAGTCAATGTTTTTTGGACTTGTGGGGTAAACCGGAAGATGCAAACCGTGAGACGACAGCTCTTCCCATTGCGCCACCATTCTGCCCAAACTAATAAATTTAACAAACAGATTATACTGTAAACTGAATCCATTATTTTTGTAAAACAATACAAAATGCTTAAATGTGACAGGGGACATTTGATTCTGTTACTATTGGTGTTTAAATTATTGTTCAACTTTGTGAACCATTAACAAAGTTGACAATAACAGAGATGACATTTTTTATCATTTTGTGCTTTAGCTAAGGATGCTAACCTCAAATAAGGTTCAACATGGCAACATGCAAATTATGACATCATGCAAATGCATATTACACACTCTGTAGATACATCAAAGGGAGACTGATCCTAAACTATTGACCTGGCATGTATGACATATGGATATATACATGTGTATAGCATTTATAACCGTTGTGTTCAGTCATTTTTGTAGATCAACATGAATGGGGATCATTCTATTTTTGAATACAACACCCAAAACTTTTCAAAAATAAAGTTAAATAAAATATTCTTGTTTCTATTACATTGTTACTGAATAAACATCGTCTATTTGTATTAGCTGGATGACTTAGGTTGTCTCTGAACCCCTTGTTTTACAGTTTGCTGCTTTATATATTTACACTCACCGGCCACTTTATGAGGTACACCTTTCCAACTGCTTGTTAGCGTAAATCTCTAATCAGAATGTAATCACATGGCAGCAACTCAATGCCTCAATGCATTTAGGCATGTAGACATGATCAAGATGATCTGCTGCAGTTCAAACGATTTAAGTGACTTTGAACGTGGAATGTTTGTTGGTGCCAGACAGGCTGGTCTGAGTATTCAGAAATTGCTGATCTACTGAGATTTTCATGCACAACCATCTCAAGGATTAACAGAGAATGGTCTAAAAAATAAAAAAATATCCAGTGAGTGGCAGTTACATATGTAGGCACAAATGCCCGAGGTATGTAGAAAAGCATCTCTGAAAAGCACAACATGTCCAACCTTGAGAACTCCTGTCAGCTAAGAACAGGAAACTGAGGCTACAATTCGCATAGGTCCAATGAGTCTCAATTTTGACATTGGGATTGTTGGGTGAGAATTTTGCATCAACAGTTGGTCCAACCTATTGGTAATATAGTAAAGTGTACCAAATAAATTGGCCAGTGAGCATATATATATACATATATATTTTTTCCTTTATCTGGGGTCACCACAGCAGAATGAACCACCAACTTATCCGGCGTAGGTTTGCATATCCGGCTTATGCATCCAGCTTCAACCCATCAATGGGAAGCATCCACAGTCTACTAGGCGATCCTGTTACCAACTGCACCACTGTGACATTTTCTTTACTAATTATGAATTTTTACACCTTTCCGTAGTTTTCCCATCAGAATTTTGTGTATAGTTCTTGTTTTGTTTAGTTCCTTGTCTTGTTTCACTATTTACTCTAGGAAATAAAGGTACAAAATAGGGGGCAGTTGTATTTAGCTTGTTCCTTGTCTTGTGGTGCTTCACTATTCTCTATCAAAATTAAAAGTACAAAGAGAGCAGTGGCATTTGTTTAGTTCCTTGTCTTGTGGTGTTTGCCTATCCTCTCTCAAAAATAAAAGTAAAAAGAGGGCAGTGGCATTTTGATTTATTCATTGTCTTTGACATTTGTTCCCAGAAAAAACATAAATAGCCAAAAGGGCCAGTAATTTAAAAAAAGACATTTGTACCAAAATGGCCAATACTGGTACTTAAAAAGTATATTAGTAGCACACCGAAAGTGTACATACTGGTGTAGCCTTATGAAATGGAACTGCCCAAGCTATAGCTTTTGTATTAAGTTAAATAACATACAGTTAAAGTCAGAATTATTTGCCTCTTTGATGTATACATTTTTTCTTTTTTAAATGTTTCCTAAATAATGTTTAATAGAGCAAGGAAATTTTCACAGTTTGTCTGATAATATTTTTTTCTTCTGGAGAAAGTCTTATTTGTTTTATTTCAGCTAGAATAAAAGCAGTTTTAATTTTAAGAAAAAACATTTTAGGGACAAAATTATTAGCCCCTTTAAGCAAACCTTTTTTCGATAGTCTACAGAACAAACCATCATTATACAACAACTTGCCAAATTACCCTAACTTGCGACTTGGGACATTAGGCCTTATTATAATAGCTCATTTTATGTATAACTATTATAAAAATCATACATATTTTTATATATAAAAACAAGCAGGATATTGTATGTTCTCATTAAAATAAACAATAATGATGGAGCTTCAAATTGTGTGCATGTGGATTGTAGAATCCAGCTTTCATCAATTAAAAACAAATATCAATGGAAAGGATATGAAAACACACCATTACAGAAAAACAAGCGTGTTACAGGTCTTTTAAGGTCATGTATTTAAAGGTCACACAGCTGGCAATGAGCTTCAAAAGACTAGTTATCATTTCCTTCTAATTGTGGTTTGCAGTTTTCTGTTGGTTATGTATTATTACGCATTAACTTGCCACAATAATAAATGAAGCATAGGCCTATATTTATATTTTTGTGTAATCTCTCAGTGCTGCTGCTACTTTATCCATTCTCCCTACATATATACTTTCATAATTTCCTTGTTATTGGCTATTAATCATATTAATATAAACTTATCTATCTATTAGTAATCCATCAGAACCACAAGAAGTGAACAATGTCATGGCCCAGGAGGAAACTGCCCTCGGTGAGAAGAGTGACAGACAGCGGCAGGAAAACAATGAACCAGACGTAGACGCTCCTGATGGATTTGTTGCAGTAGCATCAACTGGTCAGCGGAGGGCTCAAGAAAAACACAGATACAACACTATAGGCTACCAGGTACTGGGCTCATATTGGTTTTACAGTATTAGGTTCATACACTGAGTCGAGCTTTCATTCCCTGCTGAAAAAAACAGCTTAAAACAGCCTAGGCTGGTTGGCTGATTTTAGCTGGTCGACCAGCCTGGTTTTTGAGGGGTTTGGCCATTTTTCCAGCCATTTTCAGCCTGGTCTTAGCTGGTCAGACTGGAAAATGACCAGCTAAAATCAGCTTGACCAGCCTGGTTTAAGCTGGACCTAGCTAGTTTTGGCCTGGCTAACAGCCTGGCTTGGCTGGTCAAGCTGATTAAGCTGGTCTTCTGTCAACCTGTCTAAGACCAAAGCTGTTTTTTCCAGTAGGGTTATGTACGTGTTTTTGTTAATAAGATCAAATGTTCATTAAGGGTGTATGTAAAATAGAATGCGCCAGTACAAATTAAACAAATTAAACATGCAGATTGATTAATCAAATTGATGCAGTAAGAAAGCCTTTAATTTACAATTTAGACTTAAAATAGGCAGCGACAAAGCCTTTTTTAGTTCTAATGACAGGGCGTTCCAGAGGCAAGGACCTGCTATGGCAAAACCATCACCCCTACTTTTGAGGTGGGCCTTTGAAACTTTTAATAAAAACTGATCAGCAGAACGCAAGTGTCTGGATGGAGGTTAAGTTACAATCAGTTAGGATAAATATTGAGCGCTCAGACCATGTAGGGCTTTAAACACTAAGAGAAGGATTTTAAATTTGATTCTTTGTGTCACCGTTAACCAATGGAGATACCTTAAAATAGGAGTGACGTGCATATTTCAGGCTTTTTGTTAAAAATCTAGCTGCAGCTGTAGGCAAGCAATCTCAGACTTAGGCAGCCTGAAATAGAGAAATTTACAATAGTCCAAACGGGAGGTTAGAACCCCGTGTATGGCATTTTCTAGAGAGTGTGAAGGAATAAAGGATTTTATTTTAGAGAGGAGGAGGAGTTCTTAGAAACTATTTCCAACCACTTTTGAGATATGTTTATCAAATTTTAAGTTTATCAAATTTTAAGTACTAAATCAACAAATGAAGTATCCTCATGTTTATAATAAATAAAAATAATCATCTATTTAAAAGGGATTTTAAAAATATTTTTCTTATTCTTTCTTATTATAATTAACATTACTGAAGTACATAACATGAAAAAAGAGAAATATGTTTCAAGAGCATTTATATATTTTGTGTTAATGTTGTTTGCAACATTTAGTAATACATAAGTACATCTTAACATCAGATGATAACATTGTTAGTTTTTTTTATTATTAATTACACAGGTTAATGCTAGAAAAACAAATAGTTCATTATACATTAAGTGGGGAAAATTATTTAATGCATAATAATGTTAACAAACCCCAACTTTGGATTTTTCACCATTTTATAATGCAATATAAATGTATTAGTTGTCTAATTTAACCAACCAGAACACATTTTTCACCTTTAAGAAGCCTCTTTGTGCCCTCTGTGTAATTATGGCCATGATGAATGCTGTCTCTTGATGGTTTTGCAGGAACATGTTCTACTTGTAAATCCTGTTGTGATTTACTGTAAATGCAGTGATGGTTGTTGAAACATCTGTAATTAATGCTGTAGTTGAAATAACAATTTTGCATTGTCAGAAAAAGAAACAGAGGACAAATGTGGACTTTTCTACTGTGAGCAAAGGAGCCGGTGTGAAATCCAGAGGTGCATTAAAGCAGGTGCTTTTCAACCAGGGAACAAATGACAAAAACGGCACTGTGGAGGTATTTAATTTTTTGCCTAATTCTCCATTGCGTGTTTTTTGTTTAAATGTGATATTTGTACTTTGAAATTTCATTTCATTTCTCTCTCAGGAACGATTGGGTGGAGTACAGGGGCAGGTGGATGTACTTAAACAGCTTCTGGACTCTTTCAGTGTACCTGCTGACCTAAGGTGGACATGGGGGGAGGGAGGAACTGAAAGAGCACTAGAAAAGAGCTGGACAGAAATAGTGCACTCTCATGAGGTACTGACTTATTTAAAATTAGTAGAAAATATGGCATTCAAATGACAAATTGCTACCAAATAACACAACCAACAAGAGCTTGGTGCATGTAAGTTTGACACCCAGTGGTTGAACTAGGTATTACATTCCTGGATCAAAACAAATGCAAGCGGAGGTTGCCAGATTGAGGAGCGAGTCTGACAATCGAGCCTAAAAACTTATTTAAATCATCTTCTAAATTATACATGATAGAGGAAAATTTTTCATATTAAAAGGAGTTTTAATTCCAACCAACACTTATATTAGAAACAGCTTCTATTTCTTGCAGCTGAATAACAGGATGATCACCTTCGGCCTACACCTCATATGCTTTGTTCAGTGTTAAATTCTAACAGTGTGAGTTTGAATGCCATTTTACAACACATTTACTGCCATACTACTGAAAGCAGTAGCAGATAGTTCACCTCAGATCTTAAAAAAAATAAATAATTTGAAATTGAACTTTAGAACTGTGACTTAAAACTAACACACAGTGATTCGGCATGTACATTTATTAATGCTAAAGAGATTTAATATGTAATAATTAGATTATAATTCTTACCATTTTGTGAGTGAGTGTATATTCTGTATTTCTGAAAGGTTGTATTTAAATTTCTGTCCTGTTTCGTCTGAAGCAAACAGCCAAATTGCTTATCACTGCAAATCTCATCATGTAGCGTGTTGTTAGGACATGCGGTTACAAAGTAACCTGTTCACCTAATGTTTATGTTCGTATTATTTATATTATTTGCTAATTAATAACCTCATGTGGAACTCTAAATCTGCATCTCATTTCGGAGTCTGATACTGTCCACCGGAGGTCGCATTCCAGTCACGGGCACATGCTTTGAAAGCTATTCTGAATGAATGAACGAGTTAAGGAAATATGTGGTTTTCCAACAAGGCAACCTGGGGTGCTGAAATATAATTGGATAAACTGGCATTGGGCAGATTAATAAAAACAAAACAAAGACAGCGTTCCAGCAGAGAAAACACATTTTAAAAGCAGAATACCTGATTTCAGTGTTGTTTTTCAGATAAACAAGAATGTTCATTTGGCATGTTTCTTAAATATCTGCAAACATATTATGGTATTTTTATGCTTTAGAAGAGTCTAAAACTTACAGCACATTTAACAGATCATCAACTGAAACAATTATAAGTGTTTTTAAAGTTTTTATTTTTTTATTTTTGGTCCAATAAATAAAAGAGTTTAGCAATAATTATTTTTCTTGCCATTCAGCTTTTTATGTTATTAACTGAAAACTTTGTAAGTTTTGTGAATTGGAATGTTTCACTAGGCCGCAAGGAAATATAGGAATAGTGTTGTCTGTTTAACAGTGAAAACTAGGTCCATGATTCTTAATGATATTTCCAAGGTGGAACGCATACCGTTTGAAAAGCAAAGGTCCAAGTACTGAGCCTTGCACACCATATTATATTTGTGAACCCTTATAATTTACTGCTACAGATTAATAATAGTCAGATAAGTATGATTTGAGCCATGACAATGCTATCACAATAATGCCAACATAATATTCAAGCATATCAAAGTTGTTGGTTTCAAATGCAGCACTAAGTTCCAGTAATACTATAAGAGATGATACAGTACCATGACATCACAATTATTGGCCAAGGCATTAAGCCAGGTGGAAGTGCTGGTGTCTTGACATTTTATTCTACCTATCAGATTATGTTACCAACACTGAATTTGAATGGTTCGGAGGTTGGGGTTAGGGATTAGGTAGGTTAGGGCGATATTACATCCTCATATCTCACTACTCCACATTCAAATTTACACTGGTGTTTGTATTTCTGCAACCAGACAAAAAAAAAAAAATTAAATTAAATTTTAAAAATCCCAAAATGCATATAAATCACTTAATCTGTTATTTTATATAAGAACTATAATAATAATTATCCAATACACAGAAATTCATTCATTCACTCACATCCCATCGGTTTATTTTCTGCTTTATCAGGGGTCGCCACAGAGGAATGAACTGCACAGAAATTGAATAGTAATCAAATTTCATTACGTTTTGTTCTTAACAGTTTGGATAATGTATGCAGTAATTCTCACAAATTAAATTGCATTTAAATTATTATCTCATCGTGTGGTAATTTGTGGAGGACGAAATAATGCAAAAACCTGCAAAAACAATAGCTAAATAAATACGCAAATATATGAATAAATGCATAAATACAATTATAAATAGATAAATAAACAAATTAATATGTAAATAAGTAAATGTATATAAAAATCCACAAATTCTTGCATAAATATATAAATACTGAATAGTGTGGAGTGGTAAAGAATTAATAAATTACACAAATGTTGGGGGCATAAGACAATGCTAAACTGAAGGTTTATTTTCCTTTTTAATGCTTCTTTATTCATTCTCTTCAGCATGTTGACCTGAGGAAAAGTAAATATGGAATTACATTCAATAAATTAATAAATGTTTGAAAAGGGGGGAAAATAAACTTTTAGTTTAGCATTTTCTCTCGCCCAACATTTGTGTAATTTTAAATAAACTTTATATACTATTGAAATCAGAATTATTAAACCCATCTTGAATTTTGTTTCTTTTTTAAATATTCCCCAAATTATGTTTAACAGAGCAAGGCAATTTTGACAGTATGTCTGATAATATTTTTTCTTCTGTAGAAAGTCTTATTTGATTCATTTCGGCTAGATTAAAAGCAGTTTTAATTTAAAAAAAAAAACAGTATAAGGTAAAAATTATCAGCCCCTTTAAGCCATTTTTTTTTTTAAGTCTACGGAATAAACCATCATCATACAATAACTTGACTAATTACCCTATCCTGCCTAGTTAACCTAATTAACCTAGTCAAGCCTTTAAAAGTCGTCTTAAGCTGTATAGAAGTGAAACATTTCAAGTAAAATAGTATGTGCTGTCATCATGGCAAAGATAAAATAAATCAGTTATTAGAGAAATTGGGGGAAAAAGTAAAAGGGTGGCTGTAATAATTCTGACTTCAAATGTACATTTATTTATTTCATGTTTTTATTTATTAAATTATTTATTTACTCAATTATTTATATGCGTACTTATTTATTGTTTTTGCAGGTTTCATCCTCCATAGTAGTTGTCTGGTTTGTTTTTTATTAACTTTAAATAACTGAGTGTAACTTTAAAGACTGAATGTACAGATCATTATTATGTTTATTTAATGTTGGAGTAATGGTGACCTTTTTCCCCTCTTTGTGTTTAGTCTATGTCCAAAACCCAGCGACTCCAGCAGGAGGCACTGTGGGAGCTTCTTAACACTGAGCTCACTTACATCAACAAACTCACTATTGCCAAAGACGTATGTCATTAAATTGTGCTAATTTTATACTGGATTTATTATGATATTATTTATTAATATTTTTACTGCAACGAAAGTAGTAATAAAAATAGGAAGAAAATAATGATAATTTAACATATTTTTCGTTGTTCATATTGTTATTCATGAATTTTACAGTTTATGTTTGTATAAATGATGCACGTCACAGTTGCTAACCCGTTTTATGCACCTTCTCGTTTTTGCACAGCTCGTACTGGCTGCACTTTCATACTGTCATTTAAACGGATTTCTTCAAGAAGTATGTATATCGTCTCATATTTCACATGTTTACATGAAACAAAATGTTTTTCTACTGAACTGACCTTCTAGAGTTACACACTCAGCATATCTAAATGGCAAGCAGACTGAAAAATGGAAAACAAATGAACAAAACTCTACTCAGAACACTACTCAGTCTGCTCATTTGTGATCTAGTGCATTACTGCTTAATGGAAACATTTTATGCAGACTAGATGGAAAGTAATCTCTCTGGTGTAAAACGTGGGTTACATGTCTGTGGCAATTACCTTAATCAATTAATCTTTTTCCATTTCTCTCTACATTTATTTCTTTTTTTAGGTTAGCCCCACGATGCTCTTTTCCGATCTTCCATCTATTCTCGATGCACATCGGCTCTTTTGGCATGACGTGATGTATCCAATGTTACAAGAAGTCCGTCTCACTAGACGACCTTTTGACCCTATGAAACTTGAACCAGGGTGTTTGCAGGTGCGATGCAAGTGTTATTCGATTATAGTATTAGGAGCCCAATTTGATCTAATTTTGCATCTCCAAATATGTTTTAATTTCTCTCACTTCATCTCTTTCAGTTTCACAAACGTTTTCCTGCATATTTTGATTACTGTTTTGAAGGGGACAGAAATGTGGAGCTAACACGAAAACAGCTTGAGACGAACCCACAATTTTACACCTATCTCATGGTATTTTATATCATATACCTAAGTTTATAAAAGGAAATGTTTAAATAATATGGAGTCAATTTAGGGCCATATATACTTGCAAAATAAACTAAAATTTTACTACAAAAAATAAAGTACTGAGCACCATTAAAAAAATGCAAACCTCCAAAAATCACAAAGCGAAAATATATTTTTGAAAAAAAAAAAGGAATTGCTAACAAAAATAAACAACTGCAAAGGGAAAATAAAAATTTTAGAATTAAGATTAAATTTGCAAACAGAAAAAGAGCAGCAAATAATAACCGAGCAGTGCAAAAAAAAAAAAAAAAAAAACTAAAACATTTGCAAACAAAAATAAATAAATAAACTGGCCTGTAAGGGTGCATTCACACATGTGGATTGATTCTTTTGTTCCGAAACAAGGATTAAAATTGTTACAATGTTGCTCTTTGTTCTTGGTGCGGTTTGCTTTCACACGGCAACAGAAATAACTGATAAACCAAGACTGCTTTCGTTAATAGTTAACATGCTTTCACTTTTGTATTTGACATGAAACACACATTTACCGCTAGGAATGACCTTCCGCCATAATTTTCATAATTTTCTCTTCATATAGCTGTATATATGCCTGTTACATATCCATAATACACTGTGATATAGCCTAGTTCAGATATAGTGCGGAGTATATGTGCTTTCTCACTATAATTTATCTGCTCCGGTTGTTTTGGCAAGGATCCGAGCGTGTTTGCTGGATTCACATATGCTAAACAAATTGCGCTAATTAGGGAAACACGCCAGGCTCCGAAACAAAAGTCTAGGGGCCTTATCATGTTGTTTGCTAGTTTCAACTTGGTGCAAGAGTCGTTTTGACATTTTGCACCACGCAGTTTAAATAGCAAATGCATTCGCGCTCACATGTGCGCCCATAGGCGTTCTGCTATTTTGAGAACAAAGCCGGTCTAAACTCCAGCACAGAGCGCGGTTAGTTGTGCGCCTCGCTTGCACATTGCTTAATACAGACAGAATGTACAGCAATACGCAAATATCTTTATATATGAAAAAGATTTAAAATATTAAGGATATATATAGGATATGATAAGGATATAATAAGGATATATAAAATAAGGATCCTATAAAAAAGGAGGCTTTTTTAATTTATTTATAACAATTTGCTTTTGTATAATGCTATTATTATTAGCAGTATTATTTATTATATGCATTTATATTTGTTTTATTAAAAACAAGCTTAGATTTGCCCACCTTTCAGGTTTTAGACCATATGGGGCATAGCATGTGAATTTGGATATAACTCAGTTGTTTGAAAACAGTTCGTTATTATTGATCATTTATTTGTTTGCTGGAAATTAGAACTGAATATAGAAATGGTTTTGAAACAAATCTTTGCGCTTAACAAACAAAATTAATTATGTATAGACTAATGGATGTCTGTACATACAAGAAGTTTCCCTCTCCACGAGAGTGGAAGCGAAAGTAAATAATGTGGAGGCTCATCTCTCGTTCTCATGCTGCAAATGCGCTGTTTAACTGTTTTCTTGCTAGTGAAAAGCTCATTTTTTTCTCTTACAAAGTTCGTCATGTAAATAGCAAATACGTTATGTCGCGACGCAACTGACTCTTAAAGGGAATAGGAGATGAGACTCTGATTGGTTTATTCTCAAAAGGCACCTATAACTCATTAAGAAAATAAGCTCAACTGTTTTAGACCATGCACCATGACGCAAAGCGCATTTTTACCGTCCTTAAAATAGTAAAAGTGGATTCCGACACACCCTTAATGCGCTTGCACCCTGCGCTTTGCACTTTGTACATGGATTGTCAAATTAGAGCCCCAGGTGTGTAAGCACTCTAAGACCATCTCAGTGATGCTGTCTTAATATATTGACGTCGTTTGAATGCATTTTTATCTCTCCTCCTTTGAAGTTCTTTATTTTTGTTAGCAAAATGAATTTTTATTTTTACTTTTGCTTTGCGGTTTTTGGCAGAGTTGCATTTTTTTTTATCTATTTTTGCTCAATACTTTATTTTTTGTTCGCAAAACTTTCCTCAATTTTATAAGTATATTTGGCCCTAGATTGTAATAATAATAACCAAAAAAAAGAAAGGTAAGGAAAAGTATAATTCCAGTGGTCAGTTTCAGATCAGCTGAATCAATACTTTTGAGCAAATGTAGTGAATTTGGTTTAGTGAATTATTCAATGACTCCTTCACTTGAACAATGAAAATGAACAATTTTGAAAATAAATAGATTGATTGGATGATTCAAATGGATAGTCCAACCAAAAATGAAAGTTTTATCATCATTTACTTTACTCATCCTTTACTTGTTTCAGACTTTTGTGAGTTTTGTTTTTCTGGTAAACACAAAAGATGTGATTTTGAAGAGTGCTTATAACTTGTTTTCAGCTTTCTTCAAAATATCATGTTTTGTGTTCAACAGAAGAAAAATGGATTTGGGATGACTTAAGGGTGAGTAAACAGTGAGTAAATTTACATTTTTGGATAAACTATCACTTTGATTCCTTTACAATGAGATTGTCACCTTTATTTACAAGGAAAAGGGGTCATAAAAAATACATGGAATATGTAAGCACAGATAAATGAAGTGATATGAAGAATGAAAATAAGTTCTATTTTTTGCTTTAGTCCAAAAATAGCTGCAGACAGATAGCAGAAACTAATTTTAGTTCTGTTTAATGTCAATGGTAATTTTGTATTTCCACCCTGATTACAGTATAGAAAGTAATCAGGGTGGACATTTTTGTGTTGGTTTGACTGTAGAGGTAGATTATGGGGGTGGGCTGTTTTCTGAAGTCTACAAGTAACAATACAGTACATTATGCTTTACAATCATTTGAATGAATATGTCTTTTCATACTAGCACAGTGAAATGCAAACCAAAATATAAAATTAAAAACAAAATGATCTTGCAGGACTCTTTTAACATCAACATGAGGTTTTCTGCGATTAGAATAGATGCATCAGTGCAACAAGCTTAGATGCACAATTCAAACCACACGTGCTTATGAGATGCAGATAAGCATCATATTATTGCAAAAAATTGCATTAGGGTGCGTGCATGAACGTTTCTTTTTCTGATTATTTTAATGTAATTTGCTCTGTAGTGGGTGGAGAATCATCCACAGTGTGGGCGAATGAGACTGGGCGACATGCAGGCTAAACCACATCAGAGAATCACCAAGTACCCTCTTTTGCTCAAAGCTGTTCAGAAGACCACAGAAGACCTCCCTGCCAAAATCGCACTCGACAGAATGGTGAGAATGTCATACAATCATGATCAAGAAACACATGCCTTGCTTATTCGATAACTTCTGCCGTCTGCATTTGTTTGTTGCTTTGGATATTTAATTAATGAATATTAAACAATATTAATTGATTGAATATTAAATTTGTCTTTTTTTTTTGGCTACTTGCAGTTATAACCTAACTGCACCCATAGTAACACCCATACAAGATAACACCCATAATAACACCCATTGATTAAAGCGATTATGCATTCACAATGCTACACTCTCAGAAACAGAGCTGTCACTAGGTGGTACCTTTTTTAAAAGATATACATTTTCGCCTAAAAGGTCAATATTAATATCTTAAGGCTACATATAAATACCTAAGAAGTATAAAAGTGTTCCTCTTAAAATTTGTAGGTACTAATATATACTTTTGAGGTACAACTATGGACTCTTCAAGTACAAATGTGGACCTTTTGAAAAGATAGCACCTCAGTGACAGCTTACGTACCTTTATTTCTAAGAGTGTAGAAACCAGTTAATTTATATTATACATTTTCAATTCTTAATATTTAAGATGTATAAGATATATCTTGTTTTGATGTCCTTCAGGGGATCAAGCATTAAATAGGGGGGATCAAGCATTAATTAGAGGGGTCAATCCCTCCCAAAACCCCTCTGAATTGCACCCTGCTTACCACAGTCATCATTCTATCAGTTAGATATAAAGATATTAGGGGTGTAACAATATCAAAACCGAACCGAAATATCGTGATACACCAACCACGAGGCGTATCGCGAAACTCTCGTGACGTACGGCGGTACTCTCACGCCTCCTGCTGCCCCTTGCTGAGGTTGACATCACTTGTCTCTACCTAATTGAACCAATTTAAACACATCTTTATTTTATCACATTTGATTAAACTGTATTAGTAATAATGAGCTTTTGTTCTAAATATTATATTCTAAAGTTAGTATTTTTCAAGTGCGTCATGTCATGTGACTTGAGTGAGCGATCAATCGGTTACTACTGTATATGCAGGATGGCTGCTTCACATATATTGAGATTGCAGTTCCCTCAGACACAGTTAAGTCACCTGTGTAAGAGCATTTTGGTTTTCCAGTGGAGTACAGGAATAGAATTTGTGCTGTAGAAAAAGTGCATGCCTATCTGTCGTAACTTTCATGAAACTTACTCATAAGAATTATTATAGTAAATTCACAATGTAATGGGGGTAAGCAAAAGACTGATAACAGAACTGCCAACTAAAGTGATTTAATGTAAAAAAGTGAAACCAGATTAATGCCTATACAAAAAAGGAGAAACATTTACACCAATAATAATAATATAATAAACCTTACTCTGAGAAAAAAGTGAACTTGAGGAGATATAGCTCAGTATTGTCGGAAAAGAGCCGAGCCAAAAAATAACATACAAATCAATCTAAATATAAATGAATAAAACTTACTAAATTTCTCAAAGTGGGCAAAAGTAATGCAAAATAATTTGACCCGAAAGAAAGTTAAGCAAAAACAACGAAAATCAATTACGTCAGCAAAATACACCAAAAACAAGATCAAAGGAAAAAGCGCGCTCTCTCCCGCTCTTTACAATCCCACGCAGCTGCACCATCTCCGCCTCGCCTACGAAACACGGCCAGCTGCGGACTGCATTAAATGAGCGTTCGCTTGCACCGCGTGATGTAGGAATGATTCTCCTAGCAAGGCGCTGCAGTCATGAAAATAAGCGATCTTGTTTTTCCCTGGACGATGGCAGATTTTTCTCTGATGACTCCTCTAACTGAAACTTTGAATAGTAGGCTACTCTTGCACTTCCTTCATTATTGGGCATCTCATATCTTCCCATTCTGCAAAGGCCAATCTCGGCTTTTTCGCTGATCCACTGCCATATACCGCTACACACCCGCAACCGACCAGCAATTAGCTAATTATAATGTATTTTTTCATTACCCGACCCGTGTTTTATCCGCAGCGCCCTGAGATATAACCGCAGTTTACGCATTACTAACGGGAGGCAAAAATACAACCTTTACGGATACAACCGTAACATTAGTTTCAGACAAAACTGCAATGTATTTTACTGGTGAATATGTCATTTAAAAACACTTTAGAAACAGTATATGTATTGTAGCGAGGCAGAGGGAAAACACAAACACCGTAGATGAAGTTACAAACAATGCCCCGGAGGGTGCTTTTATTTACAAGTGATAAAGGGGTGAATGAGTGCTCTTCTTAGAGGTGCGTGCTCAGGTGCTCCGGGGAGAAGGTGAAGACTGGTGAGAGGGATGGTGTTGGATCGGTCACGAGCTGGATTCGGCTGTGGGAGAGACAGAGAGAGACAAGCGTTAGCGCAGGGAGTCATCTGAAATGAAGCTCACTTCCTCCTGCGTGGGGCTGGCTTATATCTCTCCCTGGCTGATGAGGTCCAGCTGTGAGTGATCCGAGGTTGATGGGAGATCCAGCTGGTGTGGATTTGTGCCCAGGGCGACGTGGTATTACATGGCTCGCTACATTCCCCCCCCCTTAGCGTCGTCCTGGTCCTCGGTGTCCTGCGAAGGAAGAGTAGTGTATTGAGAGGGGGGGTAGAATGTTTCGACAGACCTGCCCATCCTGACCAGAGCCGTGAGAGTCCGTCTGCGTTTCCGTGGGAGGCCCCGGCTCGATGTTGAACGTCGAAGTTGAAATCCTGGAGCGACAGGAACCACCTGGTGACCCGAGCGTTGTTGTTCTTCGCTGTAGCCATCCATTGTAGCGGGGCGTGGTCGGTCACCAGAGTGAATTTCCTGCCAAGGAGATAGTACCTTAGCTCCAGGATTGCCCACTTGATCGCCAGGGCCTCCTTCTCCACCGTTGCGTAGCGGGTCTCTGCGGGGGTCAGCTTCCGACTCACGTACATTATAGGATGTTCTTCATCGCCGTGGACCTGGGAGAGGACCGCGCCCAGGCCCGAGTCGGAAGCATCCGTCTGTAGAATGAAGGGGCAGCCGAAGTCAGGTGCGTGCAGTACCGGTGAGGACGTGAGGGACTTCTTTAGGGCTCGGAATGCGTCGTCGGCTTCCTTGGTCCATCTTATCCTCTCCGGCTGCCCCTTTCTGGTCAGGTCTGTCAAAGGGCTGGCTATGGATGAGAAGTTAGGTATGAAACATCTATAGTAGCCCGCTAACCCCAGAAATGCACGTACCTGGGTCTTTGTGGTGGGTTGTGGAGTTTCCTGTAGTGCCTTGACCTTGTTTTGCTGTGGCTGTATGAGACCTCGTCCAATGTGGAAGCCGAGGTATCTGGCTTCGGCTAGACCCAGGTGGCATTTCTTGGGATTAGCTGTGAGCCCAGCCCGTCGAAGATCTAAGAGCACCCTCCGTAACCGGGATAGGTGTTCTTCCCATGACTCAGAGTGGACGATGAGGTCGTCCAGGTAGGCTGCTGCATATGGCTGGTGGGGCCTCAGCAGGATGTCCATCATTCTTTGGAATGTGGCTGGGGCCCCGTGGAGCCCGAAGGGAAGAACCCGGTATTGCCAGTGCCCACCGGGTGTGGAGAAGGCGGTTTTCTCCTTGGCGTCTTCACTGAGTGGTAACTGCCAGTAGCCTTTGGTGAGGTCGATGGTGGAGATAAATCGGGCTCCACCCAGCCTATCCAGCAGCTCGTCCACCCGAGGCATGGGGTATCCGTCGAACTTGGAGATCTCGTTGAGTTTCCTGAAGTCGTTGCAGAAACGGAGGGTGCCATCGGGTTTGGGGACCATCACTATTGGGCTGGACCACGGGCTACGGGATGGTTCGATGATGCCTAACCTTCTCATCTTCTGGATTTCCTCGTCGATAGCCAGCCTGCGAGCCTCTGGAACTCGATAAGGCCTTTGCCGGACGATGGTGCCAGGAGGGGTGATAATGTTGTGTTGGATGATGGAGGTTCGGCCCGGTTTCTCCGAGAACACATCCTTGAACTGACCAACCAAGGCTTGCAGCTCCGCCTTCTGGTTTGGTGAGAGTTGCTCACCAATGTGGACAACGGGAAGAGTTTCTTCAGCGAAGGCAACGAGATGACCTGGAGCTGCAACCCACTTCTTCATGAGATTAATGTGGTAAAGTTGTTCTTCCCGTCTTCGTCCCGGCTGACGGACTCGATAATTTACCGGCCCTACCCTTTCTACCACGGTGTATGGTCCCTTCCAGGATGCGAGGAACTTCGACGTTGTGGTAGGTATGAGTATCATCACCTTGTCCCCTGGGTGGAACTCTCTGGGTTGGGCGGGCCGGTTATACAATCTCTGCTGGGCGCGCTGGGCTTCGGTCAGGTGTTGTTTGACGATGGGCATGATTTTGTCGATGCGTTCTCTCATGTCCCGTACGTGTTCGATCACCGACCGCTGGGGGGCTGGTTCCTGTTCCCAGGCTTGACGAGCCACATCCAATAGGCCTCGGGGTTGGCGGCCAAACAGCAGTTCGAAGGGGGTAAATCCTGTGGAGGCCTGGGGGACTTCCCTGATACCGAATAACACGTACGGGATCATGAGGTCCCAGTCGCGCCCGTCCTCTGCCACCACCCGTCGGAGCATCTGCTTCAGAGTCTTGTTAAAGCGCTCGACAAGGCCGTCCGTCTGTGGATGATATACAGAGGTTTTTAGCTGTTTTACCTTGAGTAGGTGACAGAGGTCTGCCATCAACCGGGACATGAAGGGGGTGCCCTGGTCGGTCAGTATCTCCGTTGGGATTCCCACTCGACTGCATAGCAGAAACAGCTCCTTCGCGATGGCCGATGATGTGGCTTTCCTCAGGGGAATCGCTTCAGGGTATCTGGTGGCATAATCGAGGATAACAAGGATGTGCTCATGTCCCCGGGCCGACTTCGGCAAAGGCCCTACCAAGTCCATACCAATTCGGGTGAAGGGCACATCGATGATGGGTAGTGGTATTAGAGGGCTGGGGGGTGGTCGTTGGGGAGACGTTCTCTGGCAGATGTCACATGCCTGGCAATACCTCTTTACTTCCCCGTCTAGCCCCGGCCAATGGAAACGGTCGCGGATCCTTTTCACCGTGTTGGCCGCTCCCAGATGTCCAGCCATCGGGTGGGTATGTGCCAGTTCTAAGACCGTCTCCCTCTTGATCCTCGGGACGACCAATAGTGTCTTCTTTTCCCCCCGCCTCTCTGCGACACAGTACAGCAGACCATTTTCCACAATAAAATGTGGGAGGGGGTGAGGGCTGGGAAGTCGCTCATTACCTTCGATGATCCGTACTTGTGGCCAGCAGTGTTTGAGCGTTTCATCTTCCCTTTGTGCTCTACCAAAATCGCCTCCTGCGGTTATCTGTTGAAACAGATCAAAGTATAGGTTAGCAGATATAGATGACTCACCCCCTCTGTCGCTCTCGGTGGTCATCAGCGCTGGTTTGCGGTCCCGATGAGCCCGTGGCTTGTTCTTCTTCTTTGAACGAGCCGATGGAGCGTGGTGGTGAGTTAGGAGTTCGTCGAACCCCGGCCAGTCTCTGCCCAGTAAGAGGGACACAGGAAGATCTGGAACAACCCCGACTTCGATTCGCCAGCTACCTGGTTTCGCCGCGATGGTCACTCTTCGGGCGGGTACGTGGCGGGTATCACCATGCACACACGTGATCGGAATTCGCCCTTTGCTTTCATGATGATATTTTAAAATTTTCGGGTGAACCAGAGTGATGGCGCTTCCTGTGTCTAAAGTGGCCGTTTGTGTTTTTCCCTCTAGCTGGTCTTTATGGGTGGGAGCTTCGGGAGGGATATTGCGGTGAACCGCGCACCCTGCTGTCCAGGCCGGGGTCGAGTGCGTCGTCGGCTCGGTGGGCATCGGCTCGTCCATCGGGCTAGGGACCGCTGGTCTGCCGCCTGGTCGCGCTGTGCCCTCCACCGGTCGCCAAGGTGCACTTACCCTCCGGGGTGGCAGAGCCGCTCTCTCCCCATTATCTCGGGCGATGTGAGCTTCAGCCAGCTCGATCGCCTCCACCAGGGTGGCCAGTGACTCAGGATTTCGCATGCTGGTGAGTGTTCGCAAACGTCGGGGTAACGCACGCATCATCTTCTCGATGATCACCTTCTCAGCGACCTGGACCGCCGAGGGATCTCCTCCCAATAACCATAGCCTTCCCAGGCGAGAAAGTTGAGCTGCTTGAGTTCTCACGGGTTGTTTCTCGTCGTAAGACCACTGGGAAAACTGTTGGGCTGCGCTGATTGTGGATAGCCCCATTCTGGCTAATATTTCCTTTTTTAACGCTTTGTAATCTTCATTTTTAGGTGTCTCTAGTGAAAAATATGCTCGTTGCGCTTCTCCTGTGAGAAACGGAGCCAACATTCTCGCCCAGTTTTCTTTTGGCCAGCCTTCTCTCTCGGCAATAACCTCAAAGGTATGTAAATAAGCGTCAATATCATCCAGGTCGCTGAGTTTAGTGAGATGATGATGCGCACTCACTTCGGGAGTCGGATGGTGTCTGGCCGCCTGGCGGAGCTGCTGTTCCAGTCGATCCTGTCTGGCTGTAAGCTGCTCAGAGATGGAATTCTGTTTACTGGAGATCTCCGCTAGGTGGAGCAGTACCTCTTCCAAAGACATGGCGACGGGATGTTGACAGCCGAGCAAGAGGAAGCGTGGGAGAGAGAGAGAGCGGATGCCTGTCTGTAACAAACACAGAGAAAAATTCAGCGGTTATTTTCTACTTAATGGTGAGTGTTTCTTCTGAATTTTTCCCTCTGCAATGCCCGCATTCTCCACCAGTTGTAGCGAGGCAGAGGGAAAACACAAACACCGTAGATGAAGTTACAAACAATGCCCCGGAGGGTGCTTTTATTTACAAGTGATAAAGGGGTGAATGAGTGCTCTTCTTAGAGGTGCGTGCTCAGGTGCTCCGGGGAGAAGGTGAAGACTGGTGAGAGGGATGGTGTTGGATCGGTCACGAGCTGGATTCGGCTGTGGGAGAGACAGAGAGAGACAAGCGTTAGCGCAGGGAGTCATCTGAAATGAAGCTCACTTCCTCCTGCGTGGGGCTGGCTTATATCTCTCCCTGGCTGATGAGGTCCAGCTGTGAGTGATCCGAGGTTGATGGGAGATCCAGCTGGTGTGGATTTGTGCCCAGGGCGACGTGGTATTACATGGCTCGCTACAGTATATTTTTTCATTAATTTAAACGGAAACCTATCCAAATGAAAACTTAATCAAAAGTTTTTAAAGTAGAATTTAATGAAATATTCCAAATGTCCTTAGAGAGTACAAGCCTGTTTATCTTTCACCCTACACTGCAGTTATTTATTTCATTTTAGTTTACCTAGTTAAAATGGCTGCACTAATGTTTTTTTCTGACTAGTCTATATTGGAGGTATTTATTTAATTTTTGTTGTTAACTCAGGTATCCTGACTCTACTAAAATGTGATGGCAAAATTAATAAAGAAAAGGTTTAGTTGTTCTTGTTATTAAGTGAATCGCTCTGGTTACTAAAGTAACCCTCATTCCCGAGAAGGGGAACGGAAATGCTATATGTGAATTTTAATCCACGAATGGGGATTTTGTTTCAGAAAGCCAATCATCTGAAAGAGTATATAACAGGCCAATGAAATCCCAAATGAGTTGGCAGCGTAAGCTTGCGCACGTGTGGCTTATAGCAATTAACTCCACATATAAGCACAGGGAAAGCAAGGAAATGCTATCCTTTTAAGTTTAAGAGACTGACACTTACAGCTAAGGAACAATCATTATGACGATGCTATATAGCATTTCCGTTCCCAAAAGGTTACTTTAATAACCAGATCGTTCCCCTTCGAATGGGGAACTTCAAGAGAACTTCAAAAGTGGATTTTAATCCACAAATGGGGAAATGTCTGGAAAACGCCATGATGACTGCACCTTACCTTCGCCTCCAATGAGAGGATAGCCAGGCAAAGCATGAGCGCTCCTGCATCAAAGAGAGGCGCGGTCCTTCAGCGTGATCCCTGGCTCTTACTTATCCCACTTCACAGAAGTTTTGAGGATTTAGATATATTTTTTTGGGAGTTGCAAGCATCTAGATAATTCTAGGAAAATACGACAGTACGTTGGGAAAGCGTGCAGTCCCGATAGGGAGGACACTGCGGAGGCTACCTACTACCCAATGGTGAGATATGATGGTAAAATACTGTATATAGATTAGCCCTAAGAAGGGGTAGTACGCATATAATAAGATGGTTAGCGGCGAGGGAAGACACGGGTCTGCCCGTGAGGGGGGAATGCACCGTTGCTGAATAAGCATTTGGGATCGCCTAGTGGGGATCATGCGTAGCAGGCACCTATACCCAAAATGCGGGCTGACCAGCAGGCAGACCTACAACGCAATGGGCCAGCAGGTGACTCCTCCGCTGAGTCAGTGCTGGAGGCCTCGGAGGAATCTGCAGGGCTCACCTAATGGGGAACTTTACTGACAGATGAAAAGGCGCACGTATGTCCGTGTTAGGGAGAATGGCGCAGCAAGCGTATTTCAACACCTTAACCGAGTTGTTTCCTCAATCACCAAGGGTTACCTTATACCCTTGAGGAAACTGGCTCCACTCGCAGATTGAAAAACCTTGCAAATGTATTAGGTGTCACCCAGCCTTTACAGATGTCTTTTAGAGAGGCGCCGCGTGCACGCGCCTAAGAGGATGCAATGCTCTGAGTGGCGCACTCTTGGGGGACACGGCTCGCCCTGGCTCTGGTAAGCGAGGGAGATGGCATCCACTAACCAGTGGGCATTCTAACCTCTGTTTCGATATGGCACTTCCCTGCTGCCGACCGCATAACAGACGAAGAGCTCCTTAGATGATCTAAAGCTCTGAGTGCGGTCCAGATAAATACGCAAAGCGCGAATTGGACAAAGTAAAAAAAGGGCTGGGTCTGCCTCCTCTAGGGGCAGCGCTTGCAGGCTCACTACCTGGTCTTTAAATGGTGTGGTAGGAACCTTGGGCACATATCCCGGGCGGGGTCTCAGGACAACGTGAGAGTAAGCCGGCCCAAATTACAGGCACGAGTCACTGACCGAAAAATGCCTCCAGGTCCCCGACCCTCTAAATCAATATCAACGCGACCAGCAGAGCTGTCTTCAGGGACAGAAATCTGAAAGATACTGAGTCGAGGTTCGAAGGGATCTGACGCAGCTTGTGAGAATGAGGGCAAGATCCCAAGAGGGCATGAGAGGGGGGCGGGGTGGATTAATTCGCCTAGCGCCTCTGAGGAACCAGATGAGGAGGTTAAGCCTTCCCACGATGCTGCCAATCACCGCGTCATGAGAGCGAGATGGCAGCCACGTAACCTTGAGTGTGGAGGGCCTGCTCTCCAGCTTCTCTTGGAGTAAAGAAAGCACAACGCTGGCAATTTTCTGGGGTCTTCTCTGCGAGAGATGCACCATTCAGTAAATAGACTCCACTTCAGGGCATAGGCACACTCAAGGAGGGGGCTCTTGCCCGAGTGACGGTATTAACCACCGCAATCGGTAGGTTACCTAAGTCATTCTCGCGTCTAAGGACCACACGTGAAGGTTCCAAAGATTGGGGCGAGGGTGCCAGAGGGTGCCCTGTCCCTGAGAGAGTACGTCCGCTCTCAAAGGGATCTGCCAGGGGTGGGCTGTCGCGAGGAGGGAGAGCTCTGACATCCAGGTCCGGTTGGGCCAGAGGGGTGCAACCAACAAAACCTGTTCCTCGTCCTCCCTGATCTTGCACAGTAACTGCGCGAGCAGGCTCACTGGGGGAAATGCATATTTGCGCATGCTCCGAGGCCAGCTGTGTGCCAGTGCATCCGTGACGAGAGAGCCCTCGGTCAGAGAAAAGAACAACTGGCAATGAGCGTTCTGGGGGGAAGCAAACAGATCGATCAGCTGAACAGACTCGGGGTGGAGTCTCCATTCTCCGGGACGTAAAGGCTCCCGTGAGAGCGCATCGGCTGCATGGTTGAGCTTGCCTGGAATGTGAATGGCGCACAGCGGTTTCAGCCGCAGATGACTCCAGAGGAGCAGATGGCGGGTAAGCTGAGATATGCGGCGAGACTGAATACCCCCCCCATGCAGTTGATATACGCCACCGCCGCCATGCTGTCCGTCCTGACCAGCACCGGAAAAAAACGGTGGAGAGCGAGGAACACTGCCAACTGCTCCAGGCGATTGATATGCCAAAGCAACTGGGTTCCTTTCCACAGGCCCGCAGCTGCATGCCCGCAGCACACAGCCCTCCAGCCCGTGCTGGAAGTATCTGTTGAATAAACAACACGACTGGACGCCTGTCCTAGAGGCACTCCGGCCTGTAGGAACGAGGGGTCATTCCAAGGGCTGAGGGCGCGGCGATACAGCGCAGTAACAGTGACTCGGTGTGTGCCCGCATGCCATGCGCGTCTGGGGATTTGATCGTGAAGCCAGTGCTGAAGTGGTCTCATATGGAGTAATACGAGCGGCATGACAGCGGCTGCGGATGCCATATGCCCCAGGAGCCTCTGAAAAAATTTCAGTGGGATCACTATTTTGCTGTCGAGCTCTCTCAGAGAGGCGCACTGTCATGGTGACAGAGTCCAGCTCCAGCCCGAGAAAAGAAATCCTCTGCACGGGGGCGAGTTTGCTGTTTTCTCGGTTGACCTGAAGCCACAACAGGTAGAGGTGCCAGAGCACCTTGTCTCTGTGCATAATCAATTGCTCCTGAGAGTGGGCTAAAATCAGCCAGTCGTCGAGATAATTGAGTATGCGGATGCCCGCGAGCCGAAGGGGCGCTAAGGCACCCTCTGTAAGCTTGGTGAAGACCCGCGGAGACAGAGAGAGCCCGAAGGGGAGGACTTTGTATTACCAAGCTCGACCTTCAAACGCAAACCGCAGAAACTGACAGTGGCGAGGAAGAATGGAGACATGGAAATACGCATCCTTCAGATCTATTGCTGCAAACCAATCCCGAGGATGAACACACCGGAGGATGTGCCTCTGCAGCTTGTGCAGACAGCGGTTCAAAACGCGCAGATCTAGGATTGGCCGTGACCCACCGCTCTTTTTGGGCACGATGAAGTACGGGCTGTAAAACTCGCTCTCCATCTCGGCGGGAGGGACCAGAAGACAGGGGCGGACAGGGGTTGACCCTGGTGAAATACACACCCGTAAACTTGGGGGGGGCCGTTTCGCGAGCTGAATCGCATAGCCAAGTCTGATAGTGCATATGAGCCACCGCGAAGGGCTGGCCCACGCTAACCAGGCAGGCAGAGCTCTCGCTAATGGACTCTTCGCTACAATTGCTGACGTACCAGCAGTGGGGCAGCGCGGAGTGGGTGTGCTGATCCGGGAAGCGTGAGGGTCCCCCGGAAGAGCTGGAGGCAAGAGATTTGCTCTCACTCCACAACCAAACTCCGGAGAGGGGGCTCGAGGGGTGGGAGAAAGAAGACCATCCTCCCAGCGCTTGTAAGCCCCTGGCGAAGTGCACCGAACCCGCAAGCTGGGAAGCAGAGCGTCCCAGACTGGCAGGGTTCGTGCTGTCACATCCGGGGAAGTGGAAAAGGGCTTCATTGATGTTTTCGTGGCACTGAAAAGTGCCGTTAGAAATAGTGCCCAGCCCTCCAGCGGGGAAACAGCAAATTCCCTCTTCTCCGGATGGACCCCGCCAAGAAGAGGCGCCACGCGGACAAAGATTGATCGCAATGGCGCGCTCGACTGGAGTAATCACTTCATACCCCCTGGCCACTCCACCATCAAGAGTGGTGGGAACGGAGGAACACGCAGCACAGGCAGAGAAAGGTGCCCTCCAAGACATTGTGAGCCTACTGTGCACCTCCGGGAAGAAGGGGACGAGAGGCTTCAAAGGCTTAGCCCTCTGGTCCTCCACGTAGCACCCATCTAGTTGGTCCAGCCGTGGAGCTGGGGGATAAACCATCTCCAACCCACGGCCGAAGCAGCCAGGGAAAGCACAGCTAACATGTTAGTTTCAGGATCCGTCTTGACAGCACTCACCTGCCCAGAGGGGGCAAGCGGCTCTGGATTATCATTGGACAATGAAAGCCCACCATCCGATGCCGCGGTGGACATCTGGTTCCCGGTGTCATCGAGCGCAAGGGCTACCATCTGGTTAGATGGATCGCTTCCTCCGCTCGAAGCTTGGATGGGGCGCTTGGAGGAGCGAGAGGTCCGCGGGCCCAGAGGTGACGGATTATCTCTCGCTGGAACCCTCAGATCTGCCCGAGTGCCTGCTGCAGTGCAGGGGACAGCTGGGGTGGTTCGCCCCTTCACAAGGGCTAGCCGCGATCTTAATTGCGCAGACATGGCATCGCAATGACAACATGAACTGCCCGCGAGCACCACATTAACATGCTGGACCCCTAGACATGCAACGCAGTGATCGTGCCCATCATCCAGAGACAGGAAACCACGGCATCCAGAAACGCACAGTCGGAGCGCCATCCTGAAAAGGACGTGCTGCATGACTGTGTTGCTCTTTTAGGAAATTTATCACTATATGCACCGTTCTGGAGGACCGGACCCAAAGAATGCCAGGCAAGGGAGAATCCCAGCTCGACCGTCTGCCGCCGCGTGTACCCACTCTGGACCGGGAGACCACTCTCGTTCGCTCAAATCGCTGGATCACAGCAGGAGGGACCCTCATCGACTCTCTCAAAAGGCTGTAATAGTCTCTGAAGCGAAAAGGATAGCGTTTCCTTGCTTTCCCTGTGCTTAAATGTGGAGTTAATTGCAATAAGCCACATGTGCGCAAGCTTACGCTGCCAACTCATTTGGCATTTCATTGGCCCGTTATATACTCTTTCAGACGATTGGCTTTCTGAAATGAAATTCCCATTCGTGGATTAAAATCCACTTATAGCATTGAAGTTCCCCATCCGAAAGGGAACTACTGTTCCTTAGCATTGCTGTTAAGATGAACCATGGCCCCAAACTGTGAACCGAAGTGAACCGTGCCTTTGGTGTATCGTTACAGCCCTAAAAGATATGCACTGTTTTTCACTCACTATCTCTCTTTTTCTTGTAGTTGAACAGTGTCAATAATTTTGTGCAGTCTATCAATGACTATTTGCAACTGAAAGCAGATGAGCTGGCCCTTTCTGCCATTGCTCAAAGGATAGAGGGATACAAGATAGAGGGTCTAAGTGAAGAAGTAGACAAGGTAAGAAAAAGATCTTCATTCACCATTAACTCTACCTAGAGTATTAAATTAATCTAATGCAAAGTTTACCAACAGCATGTTCGCGAGATCTGCCGTTTTGATTTGACGAGCCCCATGAGTGGGGTGGGGCCAAATGTAATACGCAAGCAAATACTGGAAGAAACTCTGAAGGTTAAAAGAAGAAAGGATACAAAGGCAAGTGACAAACTGACTATGATTCACTAATGATTATTATTTATTGGCCTCAAAATTGTATCATTCGTTTCTGGTTATGTTAGGAGTTTGTGGTCCTGCTCTTTACTGATGTGCTGTTAATAACTAAAGCACAGAAGAAATCAGACAAGCTGAAGGTACTGCGCCCCCCAATGCTTGTGGAGAGAATACACTGCATTGAGGTCAAAGATGGCTGTAAGTGTGTCTTCTAATATAATCTGCTCGTTATTGATCTTGCCTGCCCAAAATAAAAAAATATATATATTTATTATATTAAATTATTGATTCATTCTTTTTCTTGTCGGGTTAGTCCCTTTATTAATCCGGGGTCGCCACAGCGGAATGATCCGCCAACTTATCCAGCACATTTTTACACAGCGGATGCCCTTCCAGCCGCAACTCATCTCTGGGAAACATTCACACACACATTCACACACACACTCATACACTGGACAATTTAGCCTACCCAATTCACCTGTACCACATGTCTTTGGACTGTGGGGAAAACCGGAGCACCCGGAGGAAACCCATGCAAACGCAAGGAGAACATGCAAACGCCAACTGAGCCGAAGATTGAACCAGCGACCCAGCGACCTTCTTGCTGTAAGGCGACAGCACTACCTACTGCGCCACTGCATCACCCTTATATTATATTATATTATATTATATTATATTATATTATATTATATTATATTATATTATATTATAATTTATTATATTAACTAGTCTCACATCAGTATGAAAGGTGAGATAATCTAAGTTGTGTATTACATGCGTTTAGAAGCTTACAAAAAAAAAGAGATTCTTCTAAGAACCTTTTTGATAACAGTTCTTAAACTTTTAACTGCCTACTCTACCAAATAGTTGACCATATGTTGACTGTTTTCAATAATGACTGTTAAAGTCATTTGAAGAATGACTGTTTTAAATAATGGTTTACACACATTGATTTACAAAAAAAAAAAATCAAATAAACATAACCCTGTTGCACTACTACAAAAAAAAAAAAAACGGGGGAACAAGCATGTTATGATATACTGTATAATGGACCAGAATGTAAAAAATATATATATATGGAAAATGTACAGGTAGTTTTCAATCTGTTTTGCAAATAGTTAACAAATATTAATTATTATTATTAATGATAATATTGAATATAATTAAATCCTAAAATACAACAAAATGAAGTGAAAATCAGGAATTTAAAAAGTGACATTGTACATTATAACTTCTAGAAAAGCTAATATTTTGGTTTATATTTTCACACAAATTAACAATATATGCTGATACACGTCATTCATTATTTTATTTTCCTTCTACTTAGTCTCTTTATTTATCAGGGGTTTCCACAGCAGAATGAACCACCTAACTTATCCATCATATGTTTTATGCAGCAATTGCCCTTCCAATCGCATCCCAGTACTGGGAAACACCCAAACACTCTCATTCACAAACATACACTATGGCGAATTTAGCTTATTCAATTCACCTGTAGCGCATGTCTTTGAACTATGGGGAAATCAGAGCACTCTGAGAAAAACTACACAAGCTGGTGAGGGATAGAGAATCAGGACTTCATGATACAGAGGGGATTGTCAGGAAACGAGAAATTCAGACTGGTCAGGAAAGGAGAAATTCAGGCCAAGCAGTCAGTAACTAGCTAGCACAACCTCAGGCTTGGAACAGGTAAATAGATGAAACATCAAGTCAGGTGGATCCACAACCAACGGAGACTCAGGAGGCAAGTGACACAAGAAACACAACAGGACTAGACAGCTAGGGCCTGTTTCAGAAAAGAGGTTAAGTGTAAACTCAGAGTATTTTAGCCCTGAAATTAGAGAAACTCTAGCTTTTCCGTTTCAAAATGGAAGGTTTGTTAAACTCGAGAAAGCAGGGTAAGTCAATCCTGTTTCTGAAAGAAAGGTAACTTTAACTCAGAGTCAGTTACCGTGGCAACTTACTCTGTGAATCTAACCTGGTCCGGAGCAGGTTTTATTTTCTAAACTCTGAGTTCCTGTCGGTCTCCTCGCCTTTTTTAAAGATAAAGCGGTATTTCGCTCCCTAGCCTTACGTCTCCGCACACCTATTTTAGAGCTCATTTTGGAGATGTGCATAAAAACGATTGATGGAAACGTCATGATTCACATAACTTTTGAAAATACTCATAATAAAACATGTGCATAACTGAGTAGGTTAAACTTTTATTTGATAAGAAAAGATGCGCATGAACTACGAAGGACACACTTAACAAATTACAGTATGTGCATTAAAAAAAGGTTTGTTAGAGATGATGATGAAAATGTGTGTGAATGGACAAACCAGCAGACTGAGCACACTATAGAACATCTTAACTGTTGTTTTGGTCATTCTAAAATGCCTTACCTGTTTCAGTATTATTACATATTATTAATTACCTCTGAGTGTCTGGAGCGTGTCAAGATCTCCGCGTCTCATGGCTTAAAACGCCCCCATGTGATCATTGTGTGTCAGCATTGTCTTCTGAGGCGCAAGTACATTTATTAAATAAAAAAATAATTGGTGCAGCTTCTTCTACCGCCGTAAATTCTGTTTTTACTGTTGATATTTGGCGCAAGTTAATCAGAAAGTGACGATTGTGTTCTCTTTGACTTGTTGGATGGAAACGCTGCTTTATTCGCATCTTTTAGGCGTTATTCCAGTTTTGCACAAATTTATGTAATATATTTGGATGGAAACAGATATTGCCTACATTTTTGTCACACACAGAACAAAGTCACGTACGAGAATGGCTTGTCCTTTTTTCATAAATAATTAGCTTAAACTTTGACATATACTGTTACTAGATTAATAGGATTATTATTCTTTCTAAAAAGTATTTTTAGCACTGCTTACCTTCTAAATGTTATATCAACCTCTATCACTTGATCAATAAAAAGGCAGACACACAAGTGCACTGCTAAATCTATTAAAACTGCTAAACATGTATAAAAGTTTAAAACATTTTATGAACGTCACACATTACATTACTTATTTTATTATATTTAAATATTTAAATACTTTAAATTAAAAATTACGCATTAACTTGAGCAGCTGTTTTCTCACGCTAACTGTAATTATTCAGTTAATAATTCAGTTACAGTACGAAGGTCAGTAAATTTAAGCAAATTCTTTATTAAAAATGGAAAAGCCATTTTCATAACTTTGTTTTTTGTGTGGCTAAAATGTAGACATTAGCTATGTTTCCATCCAAAAATGCAAATTAACTTTATGCGCAATAAAAGACATGCAAACAAAAGAGCTTTTTCATCCAACGAGTCACTTCCTGATTAACTGGCACCAAATATCAACATTAAAAACAGAATTTACTGCGTAGAAGAAGCTGCGTGAATCTTTTCTTTATTTATAAATTACTTGCACCTCAGGAGGCAATCTTGACACACAATGAACGTGTGTTAGCGTTTTAGAATGACCAAAACAACATTTCAGATGTTTTACAATGTGCTCATCCTGCTGATTTATCCATTCACACACATTTTTGTCATCACATGATCTCTTATAACAAAATCACATGACCTTTTTTAATGCACATACTGGAATTTGTTCAGTAAAAGTTTCTATCAAAGTTTATGCAATTTTTTTTCTAATCAAATAAAAAGAGTTAAAGTTACCTCTCTTTCAGAAAAAGGCTTGACTTACCCGGCTTTCTCGAGTTTGACAAACCTGCCATTTTGAAATGGAAAACCCAGAGTTTCTCTCATTTCAGGGTTAACATACTCTGAGTTTTCACTTAACCTCCTTTTTGAAACCAGGCCCAGGACATACACACATACACCTAACAATTTTCCCAGCACTGGGTTGCGATTGGAAGGGCATCAGCAGTGTAAAACATATGCTGGAATAATTGGCGATTCATTCCGCTGTGACGACCTCTTATAAATAAGGGATTAAGCCGAAAGAAAATTAATGAATGAACTAACAGTCTTAAATAATATAAATAAATAATATAAAAAAGTCATGTTTACAAGTGGGAAAGTCTGAACTCTAGATTATTAATTAGTTGTAATTATATGATGTATTAGCGTAAAACATGGTAGTAAATTATATTTTATTAACATCATGATATTTAGCATTGTTTAATTATATTATAATTTTACAATTTTACAAATGTAACGTATTACTTATATTCAGGAACTTTTGAAAGTGATGCATTACAATATTGAGTTACTCCCCAAAACAGTTACTAGTTACAGTACGTTACTTAGTTACTTTTTATAGTAAGTAATGCGTTACGTTACTTTTGCATTACTTTTTATTGTCTAATCTGTTTCAAAACTTGTTTTCTTCTTTCTGTTTTTAATAGCAGAGCTCTGCAATTTACAACACAATGTATAACCTACACCTTTATTTAAAAAAAAACAGATCAAAAAAGTAGATTTTAGGATAATGTGATCAGGGGCCTGTTTCAGAAAGGAGGTTAAGTAAAAAAAAGTATTTTAACCCTGGAATGAGAGGAACTCTGGGTTTTCCGTCTCAAAATGGCAGGTTTGTTAAACTAGAGAAAGCAGGGTAAGTCAAGCCTGTTTCAGAAAGAGAGGTAACTTTAACTCAGAGTCAGTTACTGTGGTAACCTACTCTGTGAACTTAACCTAGTCAGGAGCAGGTTTTATTCTCTAAACTCTGAGTTTCTGTCAGTCTCCTCCCCTTTTTTTAAAGATGAAGCGGTATTTCTCACCTTAGCCTTACATTTTCACTCATCCATTTTAATGCTCAATTTGGAGATGCGCATAAAAACTATTGATGGAAATGTCATGATGCACATAACTTTTGAAAATCCGCATAAAAAACTTGTGTATAACTGAGTAGCATAAACTTTTATTCAATAGAAAATATGCGCCTAAACTACGATGGAAGCGCTGCTTCATTCGCACATCTCTTATGCGTTATTCAGTTTTGCACATAAATTTAATATATTTGGATGGAAACTTAGCTATTGAATACATTTGAGTCACATGAAGAACAAAGTCATGTAAGAAAATGGCTTATCCCTTTTAAATAAATAATTAGCCTAAATTCACTGACCTTCAACATGTACTGTAACTAGATTAATGGGATTATTATTTTTTCTAAAAACTATTGTTTAGTTCTGCTTGCATTATTAATGTCATATCATCCTCTATCACTTGATCGATAAAAAAGGCAGACACCCAAGTGCACTTTTAAATCTATTAAAACTGATAACGTGTATAAAAGTGGGAATGTGTGTATTTTTTTTTTATAAATGTTACAAATAAAATTACTTATTTTATTATACCAAAATATTTCAATACTTTAGATGTAAAATTACACATTAACCTGAGCAGCTGTTTTCCCACGCTAACTGTCTGTTTCACTGATGCAGAGGTGTTGCTTTTTTAAATATATGGTCATATTTGCTAAAACCTTGCATGAGCACATCAAGTTCAGCTGGAGAAAGAAATGGTGATCTCTTTTTTTAGATGTTGCCTTAGTCACTCGTAATATCCGCGCTCCATTGATAATGCCTTTTTTTAGTGGCGGTAGTGCGCTTAACTCTGAGTTGGTCTACTCAAAGTTGATTGATCTAACTCAGATCAACTGTTCTGAAACCGAAATCTGAGAGTTTTTAATATCTCGATAAATTAACTCAGAGTTTAAGTTCAAACTCTGTGTTGGTTGAACCGCTTTACTGACATAGGCCCCAGAGAACTTCCTGACTCCAGAGCTATACATGCCATGTATGCAGATTATTGAAAGCTTAAAGCAATGTGTTTGCTACTTTTTTACTATTTGTCTTAAGTTAAATTACAGTCCATTAAGTCAATCTCTTTTTCCTTTTCTTTGATGTGTTCAAAATAATAAACACATTCTCTCATTGACTGCTTGATTCATTGTGACTACTTGAATTTTATCTTAGCAATATATATTTAAAAAAGTTATTTTATATAGTCATTCTAAGGCCATATATACTTGCAAAACAAAATAAAGTTTTGCAAACAAAAAATAAAGTATTGAGCAAAATAATTAAATAAAAGCAAATCTCCAAAAATCGCAAAGCGAAAATGTATTTTTGAGAAATAAAAATGTATTTTGCTAACAAAAATAAAGAACTGCAAAGGAAAAATATAAGTTTTTAGAAATAAAAATGAAAAAATTTGAAGAACTACACATAAAAACCAAGCAGTGGCAAAATAAATTAAAATATTCAATATGCATTCAAATTATTATTTTTTGTTTTATAGCATTGCCTGTACAAAACCCATCCAGTCAAGTGCAATGCTCATTTTGATTTGTTTTATTTGGTCAATCACAAGTTTGCGATGTTGTTTTCACTTTGCACTTCACGTTTCTGCATGTTTCACTTTGTGTCCCTGACTTGACAAGGGGGCGGAGTCAAAAGAACTTGGCCGTTTATGAGAGATCATGACCTATTGGCCTGTAAGACCACTTCAGTGATACTGTGTCTCCAGGTGATGATGTCGCTTAAATAGACGCAGGTCTGGGCCTGCCTTAAACACCCAAGTTCCCTGCAAGTATATATGGCCCTAGATTAACTCCATACTAATTAATTAAATTAAAAGTAACTCGCATTACAGTTTCAAAAAATAAACTCAAATACTATTACTTTTTCAGTAATGCGTTACTTTACTCGTTACTTAGAAACGTTTATTACATAACTCGCATTACTTGTAATGCGTTACCCCAACACTGTTTATATTACTCTGTTGCTTCATGCAAGACAAACGCACAATAAAATTCACTATAATCATATATGTGAAGCTGCTTTAACACAATCTACATTGTAAAAGCTCTATAGAAATAGAGATGAATCTAATTAAATTTGTACATTACACGCAGACCACTCTATTTTTCCACATGAAAAAGGCCTCAAGTTCTGTGTTATATACTTTAGCAAAAGCTCTTAGAATGTCAGGGAACACACAATGGGCATTTACTTGATAATCTGGTTTCTAATTATTGAGCTGTTTGAATAAGACACTTACTCCACCTAAGGAGTGTCAAAAGACCTGCTCATGCAAGTTCACTGTCATTAAAAAATGTATTATGATTGTGCAATTGTTCATTTAAACATGCAAATTATCTGAACAGGTAATATGCAGGTACATATTAGCTCTAGAACAAGAACATAATTCATGAAATGCTCAATATAAGGCACTTCATTGATTCTTACAGTTTTTTGTTTACTGTTTGGCTCTGTCTGGTAGATTCATTTATGCTGGTGGAGGTCGGTGATCTAGGCTGCCCTCTAAGTGTGCATATCATGTCCACACCCAGTCCAGACAGCTGTGCGTCATGGGTGTCTGCTCTGCGTGAGACTCAGGTACTGCATTCCTCTTGCAGAAAACACACTCAATATGAAACACCAGTATGAGACAGTTTGTACAAGCCCAGCCCTGTGCTCTCTGGTGTTTTTGCATGAGTTGCACAAAATAGGGAATTTTTAACAATATATACATCTTTTCTTCGGATCAAGTTTAGAAAATGATGATTGCTAAACTTAGGAAGTTAGATAGACCACATATGCTGTAATATTAATAATAATAATAATAATAATAATAATCAACCATGGTTGCCAGTTAAAGGGATAGATACCCCAAAAAATGTACTCACTCTCAAGTGGTTTTAGGTCATTACACTAAAGAATCGTTACACTAAAAAAGATATTTTGAAGATTGTTGGAAACAGGTAACCATTGGTATCCATAGTAGGAAAAACAGTTATAGAGAAGTCAATGTTTAACAGTTTTAACATTTTTCAAAACATGTTCTTTTGTGTTAAGCATAAAAAAAGAAACTCAAACAGGTTTGTGACAAATATGACGGATTTTATTTTTTATTTTTGGGGGAACTATGCTAAACCTTTTTAAGGCCTTTAACTGCAACCGTAAAAACACATTTTTTAATAAAATCATAGTTTTCCTTTCAAATTCAGCCTTTTTTTTATTCTTGAGCTGTAGAGCCACCTATGCTTTGATATCCTTAAGTTCACTTTTTTTTCAGAATAATATGCATATGTGCTCACCTTTGTTATATGTTTTTGTTTTAAGAATGTGAGACATATTTTGGTATATCTGATCACTGCCATTCTTTAAATGCCGCTGTTATAGCAGTACAAATGCAAATGTTTTTATTTTTATTTGAAATTACCGATCAAGGGAGGCAGTTTAGATATTGTACAAATCTGGTTTTGGATGAAGTCAAGTGTAACGTCTAGAACTATTTAATATCAACTATTTCTATAGCAATTTGACTGACAGCAGCGATTGTTAAACATAAAACTTAAAAGCTCCACCTTGTGGTAAATTTATTTCATATTTCTCACAGATACTATAAGTTAAACAGACTCACATAGTTTCATTTTAACTGGCTTGTTATAACTGAGTTGTATTCAAACACAAGTCCTATTCTTATAGTGAAGACTACATAGCCCCATATAGTGAAGCATATGTCTCCAAAACCTGGCAGGTAGGCAAATCTAAACTAGTTTTTATTAAAACAAAAATAAATATGCATATAATACATAATACTGCTAATATTAATAACATTATACACATGTAAATTGTCATGAATACACCAAAAAAAAGCCACTCGAGATGAAGAAGGCATGGAGGCAATGGTTTTTATTTGTTTGTAGAAAATAATCATTTTTGTAACATTTCAATAAAGAAATGTGTAAGCATTTGGACTGTACAAAAATTAAATAAAACAAAAGAATGAATAAATTAATTAATTAAACTTCTGCAATCAAGCGCAACTCTAGAGGGAGAAAGAGATAGACTTGTGCATGCTACACACTATGCAACAAAACATCAGCAGCTCCAGATGCATAAACAAAATACAAATCTGTTTGTAATATAAATAAATATATATATATATATATATATATATATATATATATATTGTAGCGAGGCAGAGGGAAAACACAAACACCGTAGATAATGTTACAAACAATGCCCCGGAGGGTGCCTTTATTTACAAGTGATATTGGGGTGAAAGAGTGCTCTTCTTAAAGGTGCGTGCTCAAGTGCTCCGGGGAGATGGTGAAGGCTGGTGAGAAGTAGAGTGTTGGACCGGTCACGAGCTGGACTCGGCTGTGGGAGAGACAGAGAGAGACAAGCGTTAGCGCAGGGAGTCATGTCAAATGAAGCTCACTTCCTTCTGTGTGGGGCTGGCTTATATCTCTCCCTGGCTGATGAGGTCCAGCTGTGAGCGATCCGAGGTTGATGAGAGATCCAGCTGGTGTGGATTTGTGCCCAGGGCGACGTGGTATTACATGGCTCGCTACATTCCCCCCCCCCTTAGCGTCGTCCTGGTCCTGGGTGTCCTGCGAAGGAAGAGCAGTGTATTGAGAGGGGGGGTAGAATGTTTCGACAGACCTGCCCATCCTGACCAGAGCCGTGAGAGTCCGTCTGCGTTTCCGTGGGAGGCCCCGGCTCGATGTTGTACGTCGAAGTTGAAATCCTGGAGCGACAGGAACCACCTGGTGACCCGAGCGTTGTTGTTCTTCGCTGTCGCCATCCATTGTAGCGGGGCGTGGTCGGTCACCAGAGTGAATTTCCTGCCAAGGAGATAGTACCTTAGCTCCAGGATTGCCCACTTGATCGCCAGGGCCTCCTTCTCCACCGTTGCGTAGCGGGTCTCTGCGGGGGTCAGCTTCCGACTCACGTACATTATGGGATGTTCTTCATCGCCGTGGACCTGGGAGAGGACCGCGCCCAGGCCCGAGTCGGAAGCATCCGTCTGTAGAATGAAGGGGCAGCCGAAGTCAGGTGCGTGCAGTACCGGTGAGGACGTGAGGGACTTCTTTAGGGCTCGGAACGCATCGTCGGCTTCCTTGGTCCATCTTATCCTCTCCGGCTGCCCCTTTCTGGTCAGGTCTGTCAAAGGGCTGGCTATGGATGAGAAGTTAGGTATGAAACATCTATAGTAGCCCGCTAACCCCAGAAATGCACGTACCTGGGTCTTTGTGGTGGGTTGTGGAGTTTCCTGTAGTGCCTTGACCTTGTTTTGCTGTGGCTGTATGAGACCTCGTCCAATGTGGAACCCGAGGTATCTGGCTTCGGCTAGACCCAGGTGGCATTTCTTGGGATTAGCTGTGAGCCCAGCCCGTCGAAGATCTAAGAGCACCCTCCGTAACCGGGATAGGTGTTCTTCCCATGACTCTGAGTGGACGATGAGGTCGTCCAGGTAGGCTGCTGCATATGGCTGGTGGGGCCTCAGCAGGATGTCCATCATTCTTTGGAATGTGGCTGGGGCCCCGTGGAGCCCGAAGGGAAGAACCCGGTATTGCCAGTGCCCACCGGGTGTGGAGAAGGCGGTTTTCTCCTTGGCGTCTTCACTGAGTGGTAACTGCCAGTAGCCTTTGGTGAGGTCGATGGTGGAGATAAATCGGGCTCCACCCAGCCTATCCAGCAGCTCGTCCACCCGAGGCATGGGGTATCCGTCGAACTTGGAGATCTCATTGAGTTTCCTGAAGTCGTTGCAGAAACGGAGGGTGCCATCGGGTTTGGGGACCATCACTATTGGGCTGGACCACGGGCTACGGGATGGTTCGATGATGCCTAACCTTCTCATCTTCTGGATCTCCTCGTCGATAGCCAGCCTGCGAGCCTCTGGAACTCGATAAGGCCTTTGCCGGACGATGGTGCCAGGAGGAGTGATAATGTTGTGTTGGATGATGGAGGTTCGGCCCGGTTTCTCCGAGAACACATCCTTGAACTGACCAACCAAGGCTTGCAGCTCCGCCTTCTGGTTTGGTGAGAGTTGCTCACCAATGTGGACAACGGGAAGAGTTTCTTCAGCGAAGGCAACGAGATGACCTGGAGCTGCAACCCACTTCTTCATGAGATTAATGTGGTAAAGTTGTTCTTCCCGTCTTCGTCCCGGCTGACGGACTCGATAATTTACCGGCCCTACCCTTTCTACCACGGTGTATGGTCCCTTCCAGGATGCGAGGAACTTCGACGTTGTGGTAGGTATGAGTATCATCACCTTGTCCCCTGGGTGGAACTCTCTGGGTTGGGCGGGCCGGTTATACAATCTCTGCTGGGCGCGCTGGGCTTCGGTCAGGTGTTGTTTGACGATGGGCATGATTTTGTCGATGCGTTCTCTCATGTCCCGTACGTGTTCGATCACCGACCGCTGGGGGGCTGGTTCCTGTTCCCAGGCTTGACGAGCCACATCCAATAGGCCTCGGGGTTGGCGGCCAAACAGCAGTTCGAAGGGGGTAAATCCTGTGGAGGCCTGGGGGACTTCCCTGATACCGAATAACACGTACGGGATCATGAGGTCCCAGTCGCGCCCGTCCTCTGCCACCACCCGTCGGAGCATCTGCTTCAGAGTCTTGTTAAAGCGCTCGACAAGGCCGTCCGTCTGTGGATGATATACAGAGGTTTTTAGCTGTTTTACCTTGAGTAGGTGACAGAGGTCTGCCATCAACCGGGACATGAAGGGGGTGCCCTGGTCGGTCAGTATCTCCGTTGGGATTCCCACTCGACTGCATAGCATAAACAGCTCCTTCGCGATGGCCGATGACGTGGCTTTCCTCAGGGGAATCGCTTCAGGGTATCTGGTTGCATAATCGAGGATCACAAGGATGTGCTCATGTCCCCGGGCCGACTTCGGCAAAGGCCCTACCAAGTCCATACCAATTCGGGTGAAGGGCACATCGATGATGGGTAGTGGTATTAGAGGGCTGGGGGGTGGTCGTTGGGGAGACGTTCTCTGGCAGATGTCACATGCCTGGCAATACCTCTTTACTTCCCCGTCTAGCCCCGGCCAATGGAAACGATCGCGGATCCTTTTCACCGTGTTGGCCGCTCCCAGATGTCCAGCCATCGGGTGGGTATGTGCCAGTTCCAAGACCGTCTCCCTCTTGGTCCTCGGAACGACCAGTAGTGTCTTCTTTTCCCCCCGCCTCTCTGCGACACAGTACAGCAGACCATTTTCCACAATGAAATGTGGGAGGGGGTGAGGGCTGGGAAGTCGCTCATTACCGTCGATGATCCGTACTTGTGGCCAACAGTGTTTGAGCGTTTCATCTTCCCTCTGTGCTCTGCCAAAATCACCTCCTGCGGTTATCTGCTGAAATAGATCAAAGTATAAATTAGCAGATATTGATGACTCACCCCCTCTGTCGCTCTCGGTGGTCATCAGCGCTGGTTTGCGGTCCCGATGAGCCCGTGACTTGTTCTTCTTCTTGGAACGAGCCGATAGAGCGTGGTGGTGAGTGAGGAGTTCGTCGAACCCCGGCCAGTCTCTGCCCAGTAGGAGGGGCACAGGAAGATCTGGAACGACCCCGACTTCAATGCGCCAGCTGCCTGGTTTCGCCGCGATGGTCACTCTTCGGGCGGGTACGTGGCGGGTATCACCGTGTACACACGTGATTGGAATAAGGCTTTTACTTTCTTGGCGGTACTTCAAAGTCTTCGGGTGAACCAGAGTGATGGCGCTTCCTGTGTCTAAGGTGGCCGTTTGTGTTTTTCCCTCTAGTTGGACTTTATGGGTGGGAGCTTCGGGAGGGATATTGCGGTGAACCGCGCACCCTGCTGTCCAGGCCGGGGTCGAGTGCGTCGTCGGCTCGGTGGGCATCGGCTCGTCCATCGGGCTGGGGACCGCTGGTCTGCCGCCTGGTCGCGCTGTGCCCTCCACCGGTCGCCAAGGCGCACTTACCCTCCGGGGTGGCAGAGCCGCTCTCTCCCCATTATCTCTGGCGATGTGAGCTTCAGCCAGCTCGATCGCTTCCACCAAGGTGGCCAGTGACTCAGGATTTCGCATGCTGGTGAGTGTTCGCAAACGTCGGGGTAACGCACGCATCATCTTCTCGATGATCACCTTCTCAGCGACCTGGACCGCCGAGGGATCTCCTCCCAATAACCATAGCCTTCCCAGGCGAGAAAGTTGAGCTGCTTGCGCTCTCACTGGTTGTTTCTCGTCGTAAGACCACTGGGAAAACTGTTGGGCTGCGCTGATTGTGGATAGCCCCATTCTGGCTAATATTTCCTTTTTTAACGCTTTGTAATCTTCATTTTTAGGTGTCTCTAGTGAAAAATATGCTCGTTGCGCTTCTCCTGTGAGAAACGGAGCCAACATTCTCGCCCAGTTTTCTTTTGGCCAGCCTTCTCTCTCGGCAATAACCTCAAAGGTATGTAAATAAGCGTCAATATCATCCAGGTCGCTGAGTTTAGTGAGATGATGATGCGCACTCACTTCGGGAGTCGGATGGTGTCTGGCCGCCTGGCGGAGCTGCTGTTCCAGTCGATCCTGTCTGGCTGTAAGCTGCTCAGAGATGGAATTCTGTTTCCTGGAGATCTCCGCTAGGTGGAGCAGTACCTCTTCCACCGACATGGCGACGGGATGTTGACAGCCGAGTAAGAGGAAGCGTGGGAGAGAGAGAGAGCGGATGCCTGTCTGTAACAAACACAGAGAAAAATTCAGCGGTTATTTTCTACTTAATGGTGAGTGTTTCTTCTGAATTTTTCCCTCTGCAATGCCCGCATTCTCCACCAGTTGTAGCGAGGCAGAGGGAAAACACAAACACCGTAGATAATGTTACAAACAATGCCCCGGAGGGTGCCTTTATTTACAAGTGATATTGGGGTGAAAGAGTGCTCTTCTTAAAGGTGCGTGCTCAAGTGCTCCGGGGAGATGGTGAAGGCTGGTGAGAAGTAGAGTGTTGGACCGGTCACGAGCTGGACTCGGCTGTGGGAGAGACAGAGAGAGACAAGCGTTAGCGCAGGGAGTCATGTCAAATGAAGCTCACTTCCTTCTGTGTGGGGCTGGCTTATATCTCTCCCTGGCTGATGAGGTCCAGCTGTGAGCGATCCGAGGTTGATGAGAGATCCAGCTGGTGTGGATTTGTGCCCAGGGCGACGTGGTATTACATGGCTCGCTACAATATATATATATATATATATATATATATATATATATATATATATATATATATATATATATATATATATATATAATGCATTTTTTTTATGATGCGCTTTTCTCAGTCCCTAAGCGTTAACAGGCATACAAGGCAAACAATGCAGAACAATAAAAACAGTCAAAAAATAAAAAAAATTAAATAAATAAAAAGACCGCAATAAAATATGAATGATTCAATACAATTGGATGATAAAATAACAAAAATAATCAATCTAAGTTAAAAGCAACGGTAAAAAGTTGAGTCTTACGAAGTTTCTTAAAACAATCCAGAGAAAAAGCATTTCTGATGCTGGTGGGTTGGCCATTCCATAGCTTAGGTGCAATGTACGAAAAAACACGACCACCCATAGTCTTCAGTGTACAGCGTGGCTGATACAGCAAGATTGCAGATATGTATATAACTGTAAGAAAAAAAATCGTAAAAAAAAGGTCAAATGACTGGCAGCTGCGGCTGCCAATCATTTGACCTTTTTTTTATGATTTAAAAAAAAAACTTTATTGAAAACGGATTTAATCGTAATAATCTAGAAAAGTCTGTAAAATAACAGTGTTTATCTGTAAACATTTTAATGAGAATATCTGTAGATTAATTATTTTTTGCACTTTATTTTAACAAAGAAAATTTACCATAATTTTATGGTTTTTGTATGGCAGCCGTAGCTATCAGTCATTTGACCTTTTTTTACGTTTTTTAATTTTTTTTTACAGAGTAAGTAATTACAATTCATTACTTTAATTTTACGTAATTTTAAATGTACTTAAAAAATAACAGGAAAAAACACTGTGTAAATAATACGGCAATTTTATTGTATAAAACAGACAAATTGCTGTAATTTGTCATTACTGAAATAGTACATATATATAATAACAGTCAAGCTGTTAATTTACAGATATTGTTTGTAATTTTTACAGAGTTTTGAATATAATTTAAAATAACAAAAAAATACTGTATAAATAATACTGTAATTTTCTTGTATAAAAAACAAAAATGTCAGTAATTTGTCTTTAATGATAAAGTACCTAAAATGAAAGTTAAACTGTGAATTTGAAATTTAAATTGTTTGTCATTTTACTAAGTTCTACATATAATTATAAATTACAAAAAAAAACTTTAAAAAATTTAGGGATATTTTGTGTAAAATTTGTTGTTTTTTAACAGTATATATATATATATATATATATATATATATATATATATATATATATATATGTGTGTGTGTGTGTATATATATCTGCAAAAATTATTATATTCTGAAACATAACGCATGACGCATAACGTTCTGGTTACTAGAGTAACCCTCGTTCCCCGAGGAGGGGAACTACAATGCTATTGGTGGATTTGATTTAGAAAATCCATGAATTGGGAGGATTCGGTTCAGAAGCCACTTGTCTGAAAGAGTATGGAACGGACCAATGAAAGCCAATGAATTGGCAGCGTAAGCTTGCGCACGTGTGCTTCATTGCCAACTCCACATATAAGCACAGGTGGAGCAAGCAATCACTATCCTTTTAAGATCAAGAGACTTTACTAACAGCTAAGGGACAGTCATTATGGCGATGGTGGGGAACTCCAATGATAGCCAGGCAAACGTGAATGCTCCTACATCATGGGAGGCGCAGTCCTCCAACGTGTCCCTGGCCCTTACTTATCTCACTTCAACAGAAGTTTTACGGATTTAGATATGTTTTTTGGGAAGTCGCAAGCATGTAGATAATTCTAGGAATAATACGACTGTACGTTGGGAAGCGTGCAGTCCCAATAGGTAGGACGCTGCGGAGGCCATCTGCTACCCAGGGGGGAGATATGATGGGAGGAATATATGGACTAGCCCTAAGGAGGAGAGTACGCATAATAAAAGTTGGTTAGCGGAAAGGGAAGACACGGGTCCGCCCGAGAGGGGGGACTGTACCGTGGCAGAATAAGCATATGGGATCGCCTAGTGGGGATCACGCATAGCGGGCACCTATAGCGGGCAGACCTACAATGTAGTGGGCCAGCAAGTGACTTAGTCAGACTGACTGAGTCAGTGCTGGGGGCCTCGGAGGAATCTGCAGGGCTCACCTGACGGGGAACTTTACTGACAGATAAAAAGGCGCACGTATCTCCATGTTAGGGAGAATTGCGCAGCAAGCGTGTTTCAATACCCTCACAGAGTTGTTTCCTCAATCACCAAGGGTTACCTAATACCCTTGAGGAAACCGGCTCCACTCGCAGATTGTGTCACCCAGCCCGCAGCTCTACAGATGTCTGTTATGCTTTCCCACAGTGCTGCCAGCTACCGCGTCCTGAAAAGCGGAGATGGCAGCTACGTAAACCTTGAGAGTGGAGGGCGACAGCCTGCTCTCCAGCTTCTCTTGAAGGAAAGAGAGCACAAAACTGATCTGGCAATTTCGGGGGTCTTCTCTGCGAGAGATGCACCATTCAGTGAATAGACTCCAGAAATTTCAGCCGCAGGTGACTCCAGAAAAGCAAACGATGGGCGAGCTGAGACATGCGGCGAGAGAGCATACCCCCTATACGGTTGATATACGGCGCCGCCACGGTACTGTCCGTCCTGACCAGCACGTGTTGCTGCTCCAGCACCGGAAAAAAGTGGTGGAGAGCGAGGAACACTGCCAACAGCTCTAGGCGACTGATATGCCAATGCAACTGGGCACCCTTCCACAGGCCCACTGCTGCATGCCCGCAACACACGGCCCCCCCAGCCCGTGTTGGAAGCATCTGTTGAAACAACAACATGACTGGACGCCTGTCCTAGAGGCACACCGGCCTGTAGGAACGAGGGGTCGTTCCAAGGGCTGAGGGTGCGGTGACAGCGCAGTGACAGAGACTCGGTGTGTGCCCGCTTGCCATGCGCATCTTGGGACTCGATCGTGAAGCCAGTGCTGGAGTGGTCTCATATGGAGTAATCCGAGCGGCGTGATGGTGGCGGCGGCTGCGGCTGCTGATCCCATATGCCCCAGGAGCCTCTGAAAGTACTTCAGTGGGACCACTACTTTGCTCTCAAGCTCTCTCCGACAGTTTAGCAACAGGCGAGTGCGCTCTCCGGAGAGGCGCGCTACCATGGTGACCGAGTCCAGCTCCATCCCGAGAAAGGAGATCCTCTGCACAGGGGCAAGTTTGCTCTTTTCTCGGTTGATCTAAAGCCCCAACAGGTAGAGATGCCGGAGCACTTTGTCTCTGTGCATAATCAATTACTCCCGCGAGTGGGCTAAAATCAGCCAGTTGTCGAGATAACTGAGTATGCGGATGCTTGCGAGCCGAAGGGGTGCTAAGGCACCCTCCGCGAGTTTGGTGAAGACCCGCGGAGACAGAGAGAGCCCGAAGGGGAGGACCTTGTATTGCCATGCTCGACCTTCGAATAAAAACCGCAGAAACTGGCGGTGGCGTGGAAGAATGGAGACATGGAAATACGCGTCCTTCAGGTCCATGGCTGCAAACCAATCCAGAGGACGAACACATTGGAGAATGCGCTTCTGCGTGAGCATTCTGAACGACAGCTTGTGCAGACAGCGGTTCAAAATGCGCAGATCTATGATTGGTCGCGACCCACCGCTCTTTTTTGGTACGAAGAAGTACGGGCTGTAAAACCAACTTTCCATCTCAGCTGGAGGGACCGGTTCGATTGCACCCTTCGCCAGGAGTTTCGCCAACGGCGCCCTGGGCAGGGGGGGCTGCCTGCTTTCGAGGTGCTCAATGCACCCGCTTCGCCGGAGACAGCACTCGTTGGCGGGCGCCCTCGGCGAGGAGCAGCGGAGTTGGATGGCTCGGCGGGCAGAGCGGGCTTACGTTCCCGCCGATAGATGACATTACCCATCATGTAACAAGCCTAAGTTAGACCCGCCCTCGTGCAGCTCGGCCAGCATAGCATGAACCGCCCGCGAGCACCACATTAACATGCTGGACCCCCAAACATGTAATGCAGTGATCATGCCCATCATCCGGAGCCAGGAAACCCCCGCATCCAGAAACGCACAGTCGGAGCGCCATCCTAAAAAAGGATGTGCTGCACGACTGTGTTGCTCTTTTAGGAAAAAATGCAACTTATACGCACCGCTCTGGAGGACAGGATCCAAAGAACGCCAGGCAAGGGAGAATCCCAGCTCAACCGTCTGCCGCCGCGTATACCCACTCTGGACCGGGAGACACTCGTTCGCTTGGATATCGCTGTATTCAGCAAGAGGAAGCCTCATCGACTCAATCAGAAAGTCTCTGAAGCGAAAAGGATAGCTCCACCTGTGCTTATGTGTGGAGTTAATTGGCAATGAAGCACACATGCGCAAGCTTACGCTGCCAATTCATTGGCATTCATTGGCCCGTTCCATACTCTTTCAGACAAGTGCCTTCTGAACCGAATCCTCCCAATTTGTGGATTTTCTAAATCAAATCCACCAATAGCATTGGAGTTCCCCACCCGAAGGGGAACTAACGCACTCTGCGTTGGATTTTAGACCAGCTTTTAGATTATCAAAGGTACGGTCTATTATAGTTTCTCAAAATTGCAACTGAAGACATCCATTACCCTAAATATTATGTTACATGACATGTTTGTTATGCGCAAACTATCTAAACCAACGTCATATTTTTATGCCCCATATAGTGATACATATATCACTAAAACTTGACAGGTGAACAAATTTAAACTTGTTTTTATTTTAAAAATATAAATAATGCTATTGATAAAAACATACAAATGCAAATTGTCATGAATAAAATAAAAAAGCCCCCGGGAGGCATGGAGGCTGTGGTCTTTATATTTATATAGAAAATAATCATTTTTGTAACATTTTAATCTTTTAATTATTTTCATATGTAACAATATTTTTGTATTGCTGTACATCCTGTGTATATTAAGCAGTGTGTAAGTGTTTGAACCCAAATAGGCACATAAGACTCTGCGCTGGACTTTAGACCTGCTTTCAGCTGGTCAATGGCACAGTCTATTTAAGTTCTTCAAAATAGCAACGCACCAATGATGTGCCTTAACACACCTCTATTTTAGACCGGCACGCTCATGAGTCCACAAAGTGCTGCAAATAGATTTGCTGTTTAAACAACATGGTGCAAAATGTGAAAATTAGGGTTGCACTGGTCTGAAAATAGCAACAAATCGTGCCAAAAATGTCTTGCGCCTTATTGCGCAGGAATTATGATAGGGCCCATAGACTGAATGCCAATTTTCAAATCAATCTGAATAACGGTTGGATAGCTACAGCAGTTTTCATGAATTTTTTTTTTTTTTTTGATAGTTGTTCAACTGTGACCTTACACTGATCTCATCTATGTGCTCAAACACTTTGGTGAAAATATTTTATTCTGTTCAAGAGTCATGGGCTTTAGTAAAAGTGAATGAAGCTGAACGAGATTGTGAAATATAGCTGAATGGTTTGCCATTTATAACTGGTCCTTGTTGATATTCACAGGAGGCATTACAGAAATTGAAGATAAACGAGAAGAACGCAATATTAAAAAATACACCTACCGTTCCAGATAAGGATGCTGATTTCCACACAGCATATTATAGTGATATTGACCCAGAAGAAATGGTGCAACAGATTTACCCCACATCCCAATCTGACAGCGATTCTGATCCAGCTGATAATGAGAGATCTACGTTCAGCAAAGTCGATCCGCATACACTGATGGATGTGGAGCAAAGTGAAGTTCAACAGATGTCAGATTACAGGAGCTCTTCACTGACTGAACCCGATGATCAGAGCCAGTCAGGTTATGAAGAGGTTGTGGGAAAGACTGATTCAGTTGGATTGAACGCAGAACAAGGAAAAAGCAGAATTAACAGCAATCAGTGGGAAGATGAAGAGGCCTCATTAAAAAATATCCAAGAAAGGCGAGTTACATGGACACAAAAACACCAGACACCTTCAAACTCGAATGACCTTACACAACAGGAATTACCAATAAGAAACAATTTGAATGGACCTGCTGGACATGTAAAAGACACAATCCAACCTCTCATAACTACATCCGCACATGGGACAAGTGTAGAAACAGGTGAACCAATGCATCTAGATCCAGATAGTGACTCTCAAGGAAGCAGGAGAAACTCTTTGTGCAGCCAGCAAGAAGATGATGAAGAGTCCCTCACAGAATCAAAGAGGTTCTCCAGGAAACTGAAGTCTCCTCGCATACAAAGGAGACGTCTGAATAATGCGCAGCCAAACGGAATGGGATTTGCTTCCGATGCAAACTCCAGCAGAAGCCAGAAAACCAAATCTCAGGATTCCCACAGAGTGCTAAAGCTGGGATCTCTGAAAAACAACCCTAGTACATTATGGTATGTTCCTGAGAAGAGATCACAGAAGAGATCCCCGACTCAAGAGATGCACTCTGAACCTGAGCAGACACCGGAAGAAAAGCGTAAATTGAAACTAATCAAACTCAAGACCCAGAGGAGCGCTTCTATCCCAGAAATCAGCATACCTCAGACTTCCATCCCACCTTCCCAAATTACTAGCTCCTCACTGTTAACTGCCCCGGACCCCCAGCCTCCAACATCTCCACTTCAGAGTGTGCTGCAGAGGGCAAAAGAAAGGGAAAAGGAACGCGGGCTGGGAAGAAAAGTTGTAAAGGAAAAAGAGAAGACTTTTTCCATACAAAATTCTCCTACTATTTCTGCCTCTTCATCGCTGTCGGCAAGTGAAGGAGAGAGAGAGACAGAAAGAGAGGAATCAGCAGAACCCAGTGTAATGTTTGCACATGGATGGAGAGAAGGAAATGTTGATGGAAGTGAGGATGAGATGAAAGAAAGGTGAGTCTACAGTACATGCATCACTGTTGCTAAATGTAGCACTAATGTTAAAAGATATAGATCTGAAAGCAAGTTCTGTAATGAGGAACTGTTTTTAACAGGGATGAAGAATCATATTTTTCTTGATATTTCTTGAGGCTCTTTCACTGAACTAGGAAGCATGATTCGCAAATGATTTTATCTATTTTTTAAATTATGCAAACCAAAATAAACAATTGGCCATCTAAACATTTGGTCAAAAAGCTGTCTTAACTAAAGATATGTATGGTGCACCTGTAAAAAATATCCAGAAATTAGCAGCTTTCGTCCTACAAATTAAAATGTTAGAGATATATTGTCTGGATTCGAGTTGGTGTACGGTACAGGTCGGTATGGGTCACCTTTATTAGGCTTGAGTTTCCACTGCCAAAAGGTGAGTGTGGTGTACGACATAAAGTTTCAGTCAATGAGTTCTATTTTAATGGGCTACGCGCAAAGTTTGAAGTGCAGGGCTCAAAAGCATAAGGGGGTGTGCGAATCCACTTTTGCTATTTAAAGACAGGAAAACATGCTCTGCGTCGCGATGCATGGTCTATCAGGGTTGTGCTTATTCTCTTAATGAGTTAAAGGTGTGTTTTGAGAATAAACTAATCAGAGTCTCATCTCCCATTCACTTTAAGAGTCAGTTGCGTCGCTCCATGGCGCATTTGCTATTTACATGGCAGACTTTGTAAGAGTGGAATGAACCGCCAGCTTATCCGGCACATGTTTTACGCAGCGGATGCCCTTCCAGCTACAACCCAACACTGGGAAACATCCATACATTCATTTATTTTCTTGTCGGCTTAGTCCCTTTATTAATCTCGGGTCGCCACAGCGGAATGAACCACCAACTTATCCAGCAAGTTTTTACACAGCGGATGCAACCCATCTCTGGGAAACATCCACACACACACTCATACACTACTGGCAATTTAGCTTACCCAATTCACCTATAGCACATGTCTTTGGACTGTGGGGGAAACCGGAGCACCAGGGGAAATCCCACACGATCACAGGGAGAATATGCAAACGCCACACAAAAATGGCAACTGACCCAGCCGAGGCTCAAACCAGTGACCCTCTTGCTGTAAGGTGATCATGCTACCCGCTGCGCCACCGTGATGCCCTTAATCTATACAGTGCTCAGCATATATATATATATATATATATAAGCACACCTCTCACAAATCTATCTTTTAGATTCATATTTTAATAGGAAGCTATACAATATTAGAATTGTGCATATGCATTAGATTAGTCAGTACTAAAGCTAAATCTGGAGCTTATCTAACAAAATGACTTTCAATAACGCTTCAAAAACTAGTACACCCAAATTATGTTATAAAAAAAATAATAAAAGCTAATTTAAAAAAGAGCAATATTCAAGAGAAGCAAAACTAAATAAAAATGTAGTTTAAATTTTATAGGTTGTCATTTTTTTACAATATTTTTCTTGAAGTTAATTGTATTATTTCAATTCAATTTCAATCAATTTCCAAATATCTTTGGTGACTACAATTTTATTTTAATAAATATATCTGTTTAATAAATCCATTTTGTTTAAATGCACTAAAATCCATTGCCTATATTCACTAAGAAATGGATAAAAATATAACTTTTTTTAAATGGGCTGTATTCAATTATGCTGAGCATTGTAGATATAATTTCCCTTCAATTAAACCCCAAAATAACCCTTACTGCCCAGTGGAAAAAATATATAATTTTCATTTTAAGTATATTTGTTCCATTTGTGAGATATGACTGTATAGAAAGGCCTTGCTGTTGCGGAACAGAACAGTTTCATGTATGTTATTTCTTCTGTCTACCCACACATAATTCATCTGTGTACTGTTGCATAAATTTCGCTCTTAAATATTACATTCAAAACTTCCCTGAAAGCTGGAAAGATAATTGTCATAATTCGCCATTCTTCTAAAATCTCTCTTTTTTTTTTTTTTGCACATCTCCAGTTTCTCATTGTAGCTTAGTTCTTCACATGGACCATTAGGAGTCAGGCTTACCCCTGAAAAAAAGCACAGCACACAGCAAGGATATACAGCACTCGCTTTCATTTATTGTCTTCATCATCAGTTCATCAATTCACTAAAATAGACCTTAATCTCTGCTCTGTCAACTTTTGAAGCTGACAATTTAGCTCTATAACAAATAACAAAGTGGGTTTTGATGATATTCTCATAGTTTTAAATGATATATTGTAAAAGAAATAATATAAAGTTGAAGTCAGAATTATTAGCCCCCTTGAATAATAATTCTGGTAATTCTGACTACAACTGAATAGAGAAATAAGTCTGTAAAATTCCAGAAAATGTACTGGCAGTTTATTTTGCATACTGGCATGTTTTTGTACACCAACACAGACAATATATCACTTTATACTATTAAAAATGTGTCACTTTTTCAAAATGTTAATGGTTTAAAGGTTATTGAAAAAGATTAAGGTCCCATAATGCAATTCAAAAGCATAAATAAACAGGGAAAAATAAAAAACATGAATTACAAAATATGGAAAATTGCACTGAAAAAAGGAATTATTGGATTTACTACTTTTTTTAAGGTAAGTGGTTGCAAAAAAATTATATGAGCTGACTTTAAACAAGCTAATGAAGTTGAACAGTACTACATTTCATTTGTTTGTTTAAAATCAGCTCATAAAAGTTGTTAGTGTAACGAGGAGTCTGAGACAGTGTTAGAATCCAAATGCAGAAGTTTATTAAAGGGGTTTGGCAGAGACATCAAAGAGTAAACAGGGGGAGAGTCGGCAAGAAGTATGCAGTCCAATCCAATCAACAAACAAAGGGAGAAATTCAGAAGACGTAGTGAAAGTTCAGGCAAAGCTTCAGTATTAGAATAATCAGTCCAAAACAGATCAAAAGAGCAAAGACAGGGAATGTACGTGATCAAGGCAGGCATGGTCATACGCAGGATAACAGTCATGAAAGTAATTTGGAACAACGCTTAGTAAGGCAGTTAAACTGGCAATACTTCGCAAGGAAGCATGGCCTGAGCACACACTGAAATACAGCACCAACAGGAAGTAGCCGCAGAGGGAGCGGAGCTGAGTCAGTATTCAGGCGAGGGCTCCCTCTGCTGGCGGGGCATTACAGAACCATTATCCCATTATCCCGTTATAGTTTGCAACCACATACCTTAAAAATACGATCTAATCCAATGTATATATTTTTTTTTTTGTGTGCTAATTCATAGATATGTTTTACAGTGCATCGTGTAATATAGGTTTGTGTCAAAGGCACTTTATAAGAGCAAACAGGGAAATTCCAGATAAGAAAACATTAGTGGATAAAGTACAGTAAGTCAAAGTGCCAAAGTACTTGATTTTTCATGTTCTCAGTGTTTTGATGTATTAAAAAATACTTAATTTAATTCATGTTTTGCAAGAAAATGTCTCATTGTGTTACCTTGATTTGACTTGCACTAATATAGCCATACTCATAATGGTCACAATTTACAAAAAGGTTTTATTAGTTCATGTTAGTTAATGTATTTACTAGCATAAATTATTAATGAGCAATATATATACAGCATTAATTACATATAGTTTAAAATTTATTAATGAGGTATTAAAGTCATGATCAAGTCATCAGTCATGGCTGTTATTCCATGATGAGGTAATATGAACCAATAGTGAACAACTTTATTTTCAATAACTAACATTACCAAACATGAATAAATACAATAATAAATGTATTGTTCATTGTTTGTTCATGATAGTAAAGGCTAAAATTAACATTACTAATACAACCCTATTGTAAAATATTGTGCAAACAACAAAATATGATATTAATAAACACACAAAATGTATAAAAGTGTGCTGACAGTATGAGCTTAAAATATGAAAAACATGCAATACAGGATAAAATCTGTTAACATTTTTCAAAATAACCGTTTTACTGTGGCCGAGAGAGCTTAAAATGCTGCATTTTAACAAAACACATGCGATTACAAAAAACACCAGCAAATAAAGAAAAGGTCTTCATTCGTTTGACAGCACACGTGCTGCAAATCCTTACAATGCATACACATAAAAAATGCCATGCTTTTTCTCACAACGCGAACAATTTATGAAAACGCGCTGCATTTTCTCACAACACAAAAAGAATGGAACACAAGGGAAATGTTTCAAGTGGACCTAAAAACACAACAGATGCCACTGTGCCATGATTATTGCTGCGTCCCAATTCGCATACTTATACTACATCCTAAAATTATGTACTTTTTTGTGAAGGAAAAGTATGTACATTTGAGTGTGTAGCAGAAGAGTATGCAAGATTTGTGGCATACTACTTCCTCGTTAACAGATTTTTATGCTGCTTAGTATGAGCCCTGTCAATCATCCACACATCATCCACATTTCTGTCATATTCAATTTCCTACCTTATTGGAAAAGCAGCAGCAGGTTAATCTCCCATTCACAAGTCTTTTATGTAGAGAAATCTCCTCAGGTCTTTAGATAATTATGCATCCAGGTGTCCAAACACGTCTGTAACGTTATATAAGTTCAGTATTGTTGTTGCAGATAAAATATAAATTAATTTAAATATTTTCCAGTTGGCTAGATATTAATTATCAGTCATACAAACATCTTGACGGAAGCCTCTCTACTTGACGGTTGGTCTCGCAGGTCCACCATGTTTGTAGTTTATTTACACTTTTCACCCACATTTGTAGTTCTAATCGAATTCATGTACAACCCGCAATGTACTGTAGGCAATACCAGCTGTTAGAATATGGACGCTCCTACACCTTAAAGTTTAACTGAAAATAGTAAACCATCCGGTAACCTTTGACATACTCTTTTCAACATACTACCATTTGGGACATACTAATTGTATTTTCAAATACTATTTAGGAAGGATAGTATGCAAATTGGAACACAGCACATTGCTCAGTGAAGTTGTAGGTGATCTTTGAAAGGTGAGTTTTTTATTTTTATTTGAATAAATAATAATAATAAATATATTTTTTTTAATTAACCATAACCTAAATAGCCAGGTCTGTCACGCTTTAGCGTGCCTTTGAAACATTTACATTGTGTTCCGAGTTATTTGAAAGTGTTGTGAGAAAATGTACTGGGTTTTTGTAAAATGTTTGCGTTGTGAGAAAATGCATTGCATTTTTTTTAAAATGTATTTGCACTGTGATGATTTGAAGCACGTGTGAAGATCTTTACTCAGTTTGCTGGCGTTTTTTGTAATTGTATGTGTTTTCTTAAATTACAGCACGTTAAGCTCTCTCAGTCATTCCATAGTGGTACGATAAATAAATAACTTTTATTATTATACACTCTCAGAAATAAAGGTACACGAACTGTCACTGACGGGGTACCTTTTCAAAAGGTCCATATTTGTACTTAAAGGGTCCTTATTAGTATCTCAAAAGTATATATTAGTACCTACAATTTTAGGAGGAACACTTTTGTACTTTTTAGGTACTAATATGTATCCTTGGGGTATTTATGTGGACCTTTTAGGTACCGCCCCAGTGACAACTTTAATACCTTTATTTCGGAGAGTATATATAACCCAATCCCCATCTCCCCTTCAGACCTACATTCAAAAATACATTTTTATTTGATTGTACTTTTAGTATCATGCTCGTTACTATCAATTTTTAGGTGATATCAAGTTATTATTATCAATATTATTATCAATTCAGGGTTTTTACACAAAAAAGCAAGAAATATTTTATAACATTTATTATGGGCATCACGGTGGCTCAGTGGGTAGAAAGCTCGCCTCACAGCAAGAAGGTCATTGATTTGAGCCCCTGCTGGGTCAATTGTCGTTTCTAAATTCATGCTCATTCAATTTGTATAAAAATGTTTCTTTGTGTTACCAAAACTTGACTAACATTATAGCAATATTTATAATTATTGATAATTTGAGTGTGCAAACAACAAATTATTCTATTAAAACACACAAAAAAATGTGTGGTGACAATATAAGCACACAATATAAAAAATAAGCAATATAGGACAAAATATATAAAACCACATATAGAGTATTCCATACATTAGCAAGGAAAATGCATGTGCAGTAAATATTATTATTAAATATAGTTTTTCAACAAATCAATTCCACTTCTACTCTTCAGAAACACAATCAAAAATAATTCAAAACTAAAACCATGAAAGTTTAATTACATTTCTAACTATTTGATTGTACTTTTGGTACTTTTACTATCAACTTTTAGCCTCAACTAAAATTTGAATACACACTGTTTATATTTATTAATGATAATTACTAAAATACTATTTTGCCATGAAATAGACTGCATGTCATAATTTCATAAGACATGTACCCATAACCCCCTGTTTTCTCCTGTTTGAAGCAGTAACGTTCTGGAGGGTATCAGTGTGGACTGGCCAGGCTGGTGTTTTGACGATGAGGAGTTTTTTGACTTTGAGGACTTAGATTATGAAAACTGGTTTGAACAGTCACTCACCTCCAATGGAGTCCGCAGGTCAAAGACAAAACGATCGGAGGGCCATGATGATAACGAATGGAGTGAGGTGTAATTATATGTTGAACTACTGTACTTACACAAATGAATCATGGTTTTTCTACAAATACCCTCTAATCCCCTTTTACACATGTATTTACATATACATTTGGGGTTATGGTAATCAAAAAAATTTAACCGTTTGAAAAATGTTGTGTTCTTTAAAGGTTTAATAGCATTGTGTGAGAAGTGTGTAAAGAATGTTATATATATTTTTATGATCATGTAGCATGACTATTATACTTAAATGTATTTGAGAGACATCCATAGCTTGTAAATTGTTTTTATAGATATATAATGAAAGATTGATTAACATTGTGTCTCTAAAAGTCAGACTTGTATAAAGAACAATTATTTTTCTGTATAGGTGTATATCCATTTAAGAGACTTGTTTATAACGTATTTACTGTACACAAGAAGCAGTAAGAAGTAATTGCAATTAAACAAGACATGTTCACTTTATTTACATACATTTTACATGTGTATATTTGCACCAGGAATAGTTTATAGAAAATTATAATTAATAGTAGTATATTTACATTTTAAATGGACTGCTACAGTTGTCTGCAATTAACACACACACACACACACACACACACACACACACACATACACATCCACATAAAGTAACATACAGGCATCTGCCCTTTGCACAAACTACATATTAAAACAAAAAACATTCAAACACACACTGATTTTGGTTCTCCAATACAAGCTTCAGCTCTTTTTTCCCTGCTTCTTTCCTTCCACTCGCGTTCAGTGATGGTCTGATGGACGATGTTTTCCATCGCTGGGTAAAGATGGATCTTCTGCTTCTGTAAGGAGGAATTAAAATAAGTGTGAAATTAGATTACTCGGTATTAGAGTGTAAATACTGATATTAAATTGGCTAAATGAGATTGAAACTTACCCGACGATAGTTTCTGTACATCTGGAACAAAATCAGGAATATGACCATGAAAAAAAACCCTAATCCCAGCACCATAGCCGTCTTATTGCCAGAACTTGAGTTTCCACTCTTAAGTGCACCTGTAGAAATAAAAAATAAAAAAAAGATTTATTATTTTGATTTTAACTACACTGTAAAAAAAAAAAAAAGAAATTTTAAAAAAGAAAAAACATAAAATAATGTCTGTTAAATAACATAAATGTACCATAGAATGAGAGACGTTACAGAAATTTACCATAGAATATCGGCCATAAAATTCCAGAAATTTTCCGTAGAAGAGCAGAAGTTAAATTACAGAAATTTACCATAGAATAACAGACGTTAATTACAGAAATGTATCGTAGAATAACAGACATTAAATTACAGAAATTCACTGTAGAATAACGTTCATTAAATTACAGAAATTTACCGTAGAATAATGAACGTTAAATTACAGAAATTCACCGTAAAATAACTGCCATTAAATTACAGGAATTTATCGTAGAATAACAGACATTAAATTACAAAAAGTCACTGTAGATTAACGAGTGTTAAATTTTTTGAAATTTCCCTACATTGAAATTTCTAGTAAATTTCTGTAATTTAATGTCAGTTATTTAACGGTAAATCTCTGTAATTTAACGAAAGTTATTTTATGTAAAATTAAGGACTTTTTTTATTATACAGTATATCATATTGTGCAAATGTGTGCTTTTCTATATTAAACAAATTCACATAATGATATTTATTCAATACTGTGCAGTTGATCATGCAAAAATCACTGCATACATTAATTGCTCTGCTTACCCATTGTGTAAAAATGAGACGTCACATTCCCCAATTGTCCTTGATTCCCATAGTAGCGACACATCCATTCGCCAGCATCTTTCTCTGTCACTCGAATGCTGGGGTTTTTGGTCCTTTGAACAGTGGTCAGCGTTTGAGTGTCGTTTGGACTATAATTCACACGAAGCCATTCATAGGAGGTGATTTGGCTGGAGTCACTGAGATTGCACATTAGGGTCATGGGGTCGCTGGAGGAACTCAATACTACATAAAAACAGAAAAAAACAATTCAGAAACTAAGAAAAAAAAAGTCTATTAATAAAACATTGGAAAAGCTAAATCTAAGTTAAACTAATGTTCTTGCTCAAGTTTATTCAAGTTCATTTATGCACCATTAACTGGTTTAACACCTTTTTGAGTTTCCTTTTTCTGTTAAACACAGAATGAGATATTTTGAAGAAAGTTGGCAACTGGCAGCCATTGACCACCATAGTCCATTTTTTTTCTTATTATGGAAGTTAGTGGGTACCAGTTTACAACTTTCTTCAAAATATCTTTTGTGTTTAACAGAAAAAAAATACAGGTTAATAAAGGTTAAGATAAAGGGTAAGATAAAGGTTTAAAACTGAGTAAATGGTAAGTTAATTTTCATTTTTGGGTTAACTAAGTTAAGACTTAATTTGAATTCCAGTGAACATTCAGAGTAGCTGTTTAGTAAAGCTTACTACGAATCCAGCCAATATTATAGCCTTTATGAAGCTTCTTACTAACTTCTTAGAAAGTTTAAGTCAAATATGGGCCAGCTGAAATTTGTTTTACAAATACAGTAATATTTTTTACAATCAATTAAAGCAGTTCCTATATATATATATATATATATATATATATATATATATATATATATATATATATATATATATATAGATAGATAGATAGATAGATAGATAGATAGATAGATAGATAGATAGATAGATAGATAGATAGATAGATAGATAGATAGATAGATAGATAGATAGATAGATAGATAGATAGATAGATAGATAGATATTTTTTTCTTTTACTGTGTTTCAGAATATTATGTTGATTTAAAATAAAAAAATTAAGCTAAATAAACTCAGTCATGGTATAAAAAACTATATTATTATTTTTATTATCCGATAAATATTTTATACATTAACATATATTTAAAATATATTGCATTTAGTGATATAAATGATATATCTATAAATGCCTTTTAGTCCGATCGAAAATTGTGTAAAAATGTCTTAGTGTCTTTGTTAATTAAGTAAAAATGGTATAAATATGACATTCATATATTTTTTCAATTTTATATTATTATTTTAATTATATAAAATATAAAATAATAGTTTTATTAAATAAAGTATTTAAATTTAATAATTGTATTAATAAACTTTATTTTATTATTTAGTTTTATTATTATTTTGTACTTCTATTTTACATAGCTCCATCTGATTCTGGATTAAACTTGATTATAATATTGTACTTACCACGAGCAACTACAAGCTTCATTGTTCTTTGCAGTTTAATTGATCTTCCGTTCAATCCCTCCATCACTCCTGAGCACATATACGTCCCTTCATCTCCAACCTCCACTCTCTTAATAAACCCAGAGGATGAGTTGAATGCTGAATGCGGCAGAGTAACGGGAGAGTTTGTGGCAGCAGATGCTCTCAACCATTTTACTGTGTTTGGGATCAGACCATCAGTAAAGACGCAGGGTAAGAAGATCGTGGAACCGACCGAACCATAAAACACTGAAGAGTCATTCTGAGGAGAGGAGATCCCTGGAGAAAAATTAGATGAGATGAATTAACCACAATGCAGAAGATATTTATTTATAGATGAAGCCGCTTTATAAAAATGAACTCTTACCTCTGACCTGTAGGGTCGTGGTGGCCTCCACTTTCATATTATTGTATGAAACCTGACAGGTCCACTGTCCTGCATCTCTTTGGGAGACGGTGGAGATAATGGCACTGTTGATGAATTCACCGTTTTGTTTCCATTTAATACTTATATCTGATGTCTCGGGTTTGACATGGCACATTGCCTCGATTCTTAAACCCTCAAACACAATAGATGGAGAAATTGATGCTGTGAAGAAAGAAAGAAAGTTATATAAAATGTGGCTTTTCCAGCAGCCAAAAATAGCTTATTACAGAAAAATTGACTACATTGTCAATAATTTGCATAATTTCAACTGTAAAAATATGGTAAAAATCTATAACCTGGTTAACAGTATGTTATCTTAATATATGTGTAGTGATTGTTCTTTAGGGGTTGAAAAAAACTTGTCTCCGTTAAACAGAAATTAACAGGGGCAAACAATTCTGACTTCATCTGTATATATAATGTGTAGTGTTTGTACTTGAAAAACTCTGGTGTGTAATACTATAAACTAATCAAATTTGGTAGTTTACCGTCAAATTTAGAAAATTGTACTACTCTTTTTTTAATAGTACAGGCAACCACAGCAGGTTTTTTTTCAACAGTGTACATACAATGTAAAAACCCTCCATCACCTGGTTAATAGCATGTTTCCTTAATATATACGATGTGTAGTGTTTATACTTTAAAACTGGTGTTTAATATTATGAATTAATAAAAAAACCTTACTGTAAAATGTAAAAAGTTTTAGCTGCCATGTTTTTTTTTTTACTGGAAACTTTAAACAGTGTATTTACTGTGTTTTTGTGTGTGTGTGTGTGTGTGTGTGTGTGTGTGTGTGTGTGTGTGTGTGTGTGTGTGTGTGTGTGTGTGTGTGTGTGTGTGTGTGTGTGTGTGTGTGTGTGTGTGTGTGTGTGTGTTTGTCTGTTACCTCTTACAACTCTCAGCATGATGACCTTCTGCATCTTAGTTTTTCCTTCAACTTCACAAATGTACTGTCCTCCATCTGCCAGCCTCGTTTCGGTGATGTGAAGGCTATAATCACCTTTTCCAAAGTTGGGAGCAGGACATTTAGCTCGTGGTAGGTCTCTGAGTGGTCGAAACTCTAACCCACTCTTCTCTCGTCGCCACACTGTCTTCTGTGAACTAGGTAAAGGAATCCAATGTTAAAGTCCATCCTCTTATGCTTAAATGCTGTCATAACAGATTGTTATGATGGTTGTATTTATTTGAATGATGGATGAATTGATTCAGCCTTAAATATTATTATTTAATTATTATAATACTGTTGTCAATGGTTCCTTTAAGAACCTTTTAGGATAATAAAATGCTCTGCAAAATATTTCTTTTAGAAATTTTAAGCTTGTGAATGCCTTTGATAGTAATACATTTTCATGCACAACCCATGTAAAATTTTAATTAATTTTACATACATTTTTGCATATTTTTTTTTTACAGCTTAACAGAAAATGTCTGTTTATGATTACATTGTTATTATTATTATTATTATTATTATTATTATTATTATTATTATTATTATTATTAAATAACTATATTTAAAAGTAAAAATCATGAGATCAGCCTATATAGATAAAGAGCAAATAATTAATTTAATAATTTATTACATCTTACTTTTAAACACACTTAAAAATACTGTGTAAAATAAAATAAAAAAATGTTTAGATATGTTTATTAAATTTGAGTTTGCTATTTTCCCCAAGTTTGGGTTCAAACAACCCATTTAAAGACTATTTAAAGGTAAAAAAAAAAAAAAAAAGACAAGTTTTATTTAATTAAAAAAAATACTTTAATTAAAAGATAAATAAAAAAGTTAATTTATAAAAATATTTTTTGTTGTTTTTAATCACTGCCTCATATATGGAATTATGATACTGACACTAACAATAATTTAAGTAACATCTACAAACAAACTTTTTGATACAACAAAGATTCCTTTTTAGCAAAAAAAAAAAAGTTTTTTTATTTATTTATTTATTATTATTATTATTATTATTATTATTATTATTATTTTAAGAATGAATGAAATGTTCTTACTTTCCGACTATCTTGCTCCAGTAGACTGCATTAGGATGTGAGACTGAAGAAGATTCATCCATACAGGGCAGCACAGCTACTGAACCTTCAGCCACAAACACTTCATGGTGCCGGCACTCACCACCTGCAGAGCACAGAAACAGCAACTCATAAAACTAAATGAAATCAAAAACAAGAATAGAAATATTCAACAAAACCGGTACTGAATGGCAGTACTATCATAACAGCTCACCTTCAAAAACCAGCGCCAACCCCAAAACCATCACAAGCCCTGTCAGTGTCATTTTTCTTTTTCTTTTATCTTCTTGTAGCAAATTTTCTGCAAAAATAAAAAACCCTCATGCGTTCAATCAAACTCTCAGTTAATGTGTGGATTCTCTCCTCTTTGTTCTTGCATATATATATCTCTGTGGGTGGTTTGTGTGGGTTGTAGTGTTTGGGAGGAGCTGGTAGTTCCTCTCAACATCACATGACTTCTGAAGATGCTTGTTGATGTGTAGCGCGACTGACGTACTTTGGAAAAAGTTAGAGAGAAAGAGAAACACTCAGAGAGCATTTGAATGAGGGAGAGGCAATACTTGAGGTTTTATTCTCCCACGGATTCACCAGGTCTAGCGTGAATTTTCTCACAACATGTGAAAAACGTGTATTTGAAAGTATGTCACTGGCTTCAAAGAATGGAATTTATTTTGTTGATAAAGTAATATGGGAAATGTAAACAGATTGTTTCTGTTTTTAAACAAGTAGGGGACTGCACTTCTATTCAGCTTACAATGCATATTGTTGCAGCTTTGCAGAAAAAGCATGTATGTTACTATTAGAACTTAGTTTCTACAGTTACAATTAGTGCTGTGATTAATTACATTTTAATTATTAGGCTGGCTTGAGAAACAAGCCAGACTACTGAAATCCTATTTAAACTTATTATTTTTTTTATTATTCTTCTTCTTCTTCTGAGACTAAAATTCAAAATCTATCTCCTCCTAGAGCTTTCGAGCTATGACCACCAAACTCACACCAGACCTCCAAACTATTCTGACTCGGTATGCCATATCTTTTCCGACTGATCCGACTTTCGATTTTCCGAAAAACGTCCCGGGACCATCAGAAAAATCCCATAGACTTAACATTGGACCAAACTTTGTGACCTCATAACTCTGCATCAGACTGTCACACAGACTTCTAACTGGGCTCATTTAACTCAGACTACCTAACTGCCAATAACTGATGAGCTTTTAACTTTCTGGTCACGCCCTAGCAACCGCTTTTGGACCCTAGAAACTGTCCCATAGACTTCCATTCAAAAGACTCTCATTGACTTAACATGGGATCAAACTTTGTGAACTCATAACTCTGCAACAGACTGTCATACAGACTAATGGCTGAGCTCATTTAACTCAGACTACCAAACTGCCAATAACTGATGAGCTTTTAACTTTCTAGCCACACCCTAACTACCAGATACTGCACCCTAGCAACAACTGTCCCATAGACTTCCATTGCAAAAGACTGACATTGACTTAACAATAAATCTAACTTTGTGACATCAAAACTATCTATCTATCCTTTTTCAAACTGCTTTTATCTATCTATCTATCTATCTATCTATCTATCTATCTATCTATCTATCTATCTATCTATCTATAAACTGTTTTAATCTATCTATCTATCTATCTATCTATCTATCTATCTATCTATCTATCTATCTATCTATCTATCTATCTATCTATCTATCTATCTATCTATCTATAAACTACTTTAATCTATCTATCTATCTATCTATCTATCTATCTATCTATCTATCTATCTATCTATCTATCTATCTATCTATCTATCTATCTATCTATCTATCTATCTATAAACTACTTTAATCTATCTATCTATCTATCTATCTATCTATCTATCTATCTATCTATCTATCTATCTATCTATCTATCTATCTATCTATCTATCTATCTATCTATCTATCTATCTATCTATAAACTGTTTTAATCTATCTATCTATCTATCTATCTATCTATCTATCTATCTATCTATCTATCTATCTATCTATCTATCTATCTATCTATCTATCTATCTATCTATAAACTGTTTTTATCTATCTATCTATCTATCTATCTATCTATCTATCTATCTATCTATCTATCTATCTATCTATCTATCTATCTATCTATCTATCTATCTATCTATCTATCTATCTATCTATCTATCTATCAACTGTTTTTATCTATCTATCTATCTATCTATCTATCTATCTATCTATCTATCTATCTATCTATCTATCTATCTATCTATCTATCTATCTATCTATCTATCTATCTATAAACTGTTTTATCTATCTATCTATCTATCTATCTATCTATCTATCTATCTATCTATCTATCTATCTATCTATCTATCTATCTATCTATCTATCTATCTATCAACTGTTTTAATCTATCTATCTATCTATCTATCTATCTATCTATCTATCTATCTATCTATCTATCTATCTATCTATCTATCTATCTATCTATCTATCTATCTATCATCTATCTATCTATCTACCTATCTACCTATCTATCTATCTTCAAACTATTTTAATCTATCATGCTAGTGACATGCTAATTCATGCTAGAATCATGCTAGTAACATGCTAATCCATGCTAGAATCATGCTAATCCATGCTAGAATCATGCTAATTCATGCTAGTAACATGCTAATTCATGCTAGAATCATGCTAATAACATGCCATTTCATGCTAGAATCATGCTAATTCATGCTAGAATCATGGTAGTAACATGCTAATTCATGCTAGAATCATGCTAATAGCATGCTAAGTCATGCTAGAATCATGCTAACAACATGCTAATTCATGCTAGAATCATGCTTACATCATGCTAATTCATGCTAGAATCATGCTAATTCATGCTAGAATCATGCTAGTAACATGCTAATTTATGTTAGAATCATGCTAGTAACATGCTAATTCATGCTAGAATCATGCTAGCAGCATGCTAATCCATGCTAGAATCATGCTAAATCATGTTAGAATCATGCTAGTAACATGCTAATTCATGCCAGAATCATACTAGTAGCATGCTAATCCATGCTAGAATCATGCTAATACAATGCTAAGTTATGCTAGAATCATGCTAACAACATGCCAATTCATGCTAGAATCATGCTAGTAACATGCTAATGCATCCTAGAATCATGCTAATAACATGCTAATTCATGCTAGAATCATGCTAATAACATGCTAATTCATGCTAGAATCAAGCTAACAACATGCTAATTCATGCTAGAATCATGTTAAACTTTAAACTACTTTAAACTTAAAACTACTTTAAAACTTTAAGCTACTTTAAACTTTAAAACTTTAAACTACTTTAAACTTTAAACTGCTTTAAAACTTTAAGCTACTTTTAACTTAAATATGCTTTAAAACTTAAAAATTAAAGCTTTCTCAAGCCAGCCTAAAGTTTGTCTCGACGAACTTTAATAATCTAGTTTTAATATTGAATTTTTTAATTATTTTGATTTTGGATGTGATTAATCTCGATTAATATTTGCCCAGCATTAAAAATAATTCATTTACAGTTATCAAGAAATATATTTATATATTTGCGATTTGTCATTTTAATAAATAAATACCAAATAAATTATTTATCTGTTTGTGTAGTTTCTGAAGTCAAGGCAAGTTCATGGGTGATAAAATGCATGCAAATAAAAAAATTAAAAAAAAAAATTAAAATAACAAAAAATTTTATTTTAATGTAAAAATGCTAGATTGTTTCAAGTCAAGGTTGTTAAAATAAATATTAAAATAAATAAATAAAAAATAATAATTAATTTAAAAAAATTGTTTAGTTTTTAATTTATTTTATTTTATATAAAATAAATAAATAAATAAATAAAATAAATTCTTTAATTTTAATTAAAAAATGCTAGATTGTTTCAAGTCAAAGTTGCATTTTATTTTAATTATATTTTTATTCAATTTTATTATTTTTATTTTTTTATATCAATAATAAATTAATATGTAAAATAAATTTAAAATGTTAATTAAAAATGCTAGATTGTTTCAAGTCAAAGTTGCGTTTTATTTTATTGTTTATATATATATATATATATATATATATATATATATATATATATATATATATATATATATATATATATATATATTAAATACAATGCAACTTTGACTTGAAACAATCTAGCATTTTTTTTTCAAACAACAAAAATGATTTGAAATAAAAAGCTATTCAAATGAAACATATCTACCTTCAAATCTTTCACAACATTAAGTAATTCTAAATAATCGACTTTAATTGCTTAACATATGTTATCATTGCATCAGTTATGAATTCTGGATATTGACATTAACCCTTTCCACATATCTCAGCAGAAATGTCATGTATAATTTTAGCCGCTACTATGGCATCATTGTTTGTTTATGTGGTTTGAGTGTTGTTTTCTGTTATGTCAGCCCAGTATCAGTCTTGTGCTCCAGAATGCATTAGATTCAGTCGTTGATATGCGGATGTGCAATCAGCATATTCTAAAACAGCAGCACTTCCAGTAAACGCAGAGACACTGTGAGCGAGTGACATGAATATGGGGGCTGGAGTTGTTTTGATGAAGAAAAGAGTCTGCATCTGACTCAATCTCTCCCCTCCCATTTTTTGCTGTGTTTTTCACTCCTCCTTTCTGTCACAATCCAAATCATAAGCGATACCTCCTGTAGTTCTTTCAGTTTGAAGCATCTATATGTTCAATTTCCATTCTTTTTTTTAAAGTGATCACAGAAAGAACTCTTAAAATGTAGTCAATCAATAACATCTTTGACACTTCAGCAACATTTTTGCAATTCATTTTATCAAACGATCTTGTGGGTGAAGCTCTGATAGATAAAACAATAACAGGTCATCACATTAACTATAAGATGGATTCTATTAACATTCGACAATCATTTTTGTTACATTTTAAAATAATTTTTAAAAGTTTATTGTTTTCAGGAGCAAGAACAAACAATGAAGACTGTGGGAGTAAAAAAAATGTCATGAGAATCTAAAAAAAGATGGTGTTTTAGACAGGAACACATTTATTGCTGTGGTCAGTAACTTACAAATGTGTTCTATCAATATCAGTGGTATTATGTATAAATGTAGGACAACTTTAAAATAACTTCACTTTACAAATAAATTCACTTTTGACCCTGTCAAAAAGAAATATATGGAAGTAAAAAATAAGTGTTATAATGTCACATTCTGGTGTCTTGCGTTTGTTATGTTATTTTTTTCCGTGTGCAGTGCTCCATGTGCTTTATGTTTTTATCATGTAAATCCTTTGTTCCATTTTCCCGCCATTTGTTAGCTCGTGAGTTTCACCCCTGTTGGTTATTAATTCAATTATTTCACTTGTATTTATAACTGATTTTGTTCAATCCTTTGTCAGGTGTTGAATTAATAACACCATGTCTTTCCTTAGTTTCCAGTCTTTCAAGTGCCCTTGAAGTGAGTGCTCATAAATAAATTTGTGTACTTGGATAATTCCTGAATTTTGTGTGTTTGGAGAGAGAGAATGTGGCAAATATTTCATGTGTGGTATCAAAAGTAACAGTATTACTTAGACTAGAACTATTGCATTTATACAAGATTTACTTTTAAACAGGAACTCAAACAATTCAGACCTAAACATAAACATTGATGAAATCACAAGATGTTTTGCAGCTCTGTCAACAGTTGCATGCTGAATGTGCTGCTATAGCTTTGAAAGTAAATGTTCTCATGGCTCACAAAGTAAATCCTTTATTACTCTGTCCCCACTCTGACCTAATTTATTATTAAATTGGTATTATTAACTGTTCAACTGCTCTCAACGCAAATTTCTAATCCGCCAATCACATGACAGCAACTCAATGCATTTAGATGGTCAAGACGATCTGCTGCAGTTCAAACCGAGCATCAGAATAGGGAAGAAAGGTGATTTAAGTGACTTTTAATGTGGCATGGTTGATAGTGCCAGACAAGCTGGTCTGGGTATTTCAGAAACTGCATATCTACAGGGATTTTCATGCACAATCATCTCTAGGGTTTATAGAGGATGGTCCGAAAAAGAGAAAATATCCAGTGAGCAGCAGTTCTGTGGGCACAAAATGCCTTTGTGATGGCAGAGGTCAGAGGAGAATGGCCAGACTGGTTGAAGCTGAAAGAAAGGCGACAGTGACCACTCATAACAGCCGAGGTATGCAGAAGAGCATCTCTGAACGCACAACAAGTCCAACCTTGAGTCAGATGGGCTACAGCAGCAGAAGACCACACCTGGTGCCACTCCTGTCAGCTAAGAACAGAAAACTGAGGCTAATGTTCACACAGGTTGACAAAAATTAGACAACAGAAGATTGAAAAAACGTTGCCTGGTCTGATGAGTCGCAATTTCTGCTGTGACATTCAGATAGTAGGGTCAGAATTTGGCGTCAAAAACATGAAAGCATGGATCCATCCTGCCTTGTATCAACGGTTCAGGCTGCTGGTGGTGGTGTAATGGTGTGGGAAATATTTTCTTGGCACACTTTGGGATCATTAGTACCAATTGAGGACCATGTCAACACCACAGCCTACTTGAGTATTGTTCTGACCATGTCCATCCCTTTATGACCACAGAGTACTCATCTTCTAATGGCTACTTCCAGCAGGTTAATGTCCTAAAGCGTGAATAATCTCAGACTGGTTTCTTAAACATGACAATGAGTTCACTGTACTCAAATGGCCTCCAGTGTGAGCATAGTGAAGGCTCCTGGGGGATAGAGGTGCTGCCCATAGAGGGCAAATACTAATGGGCCAAAGGTTGGCGATTAAAAAAATTGTATGTGCTCACAGCATGCCCTGTCTGGCCCACACTAGGCCATAAACAAGGACATACTGTAAAATTAATTTCACACCTGATCAATGTGTTTTAGGGCATGAAAACAACTTTTGTAAGCAATTACATACATTTTGACATATCCTATTAACATTTGAATATCAGAAATTGTCTAAAGACAAATCTTTAAATTAATCATCATATCTTAATACCTGTCAATTTAGCGCATCAACTTGTACCTTTTCAAGGTGCTGTGCTCAAGATCATTTATGGGAACATTTCTAAACCAAGTGGAAACAATAAGCTGGCTACTGAATATGTAAATATGTAAATCCATGGAAAAAACTTATGTAGGTATGTCTTTGTGTGGTAAAGTATGGGAGGATATAACCGCAGATCTTAACATGCTTTCATTTTTTGATTCTCACCATTTTCCTCCTTTGAGCGCCTTCTCATGCTCTGTCATGTGCCCAAGAGCCCCCATTTCACACGAAAACACAAGACAAACGCAATACAACCCAAATATCAGCCTAGGTTAACATAAACCACTGCGCTGTATCTGGGACATGTTGTGGTTGCAGAGAACACGCGGATACAGCGTTCACTTTTACAGTCTCTCTTCAGATCAGAGGGGGCGACACAAGAGTGATGGGGTCTTTCCTACTTACTGTACACGTAGCCTGTACAGCTGATTTGAATAATGAATAACTGGAGAGCTGGGGAAGATCTACATGACCCCCCGATGTGGAAAATGAGACTGTCATGAGTGGGAATATTGTATGCATGCAGATAACAGTAGAGTAGATGGAACATATTAACACTTCCAATGATAACAGCTCTGATGGTGGGTTTTTTGAGTGAGATATTATTAGATGTTCCTCCTCTCTGACCCAATCAGTCATTGTTTTCTTCAAAGACACCAACGTTTTTCTGTCTAGTCTAGTCCATTATTCTCTTCAAAATGTAATTCAAACATCTACTTTTTAGATCAAATAATTTAGCAGCGTGTTTTTCATTTGGAGGTATTAAAAACTAAGTTGTTCACTTGAAAAAAGTGTTAATGAAAGATTTTGTGATTCACTAGTGCACTTTTTGCAAATTGATTAGATCCCAGCTGTCAACTTCAGATGTCGAAAATTCAACTCTATGGTTTAACAAAATGACTTTTATTGATATTTTAGTAGTTTGAAAATATATAACTTATAAGAAATACTATAGAGAGAAATACGTTTGTAAAATAACAGAAACTGTATTGAAAGTTTATTACAAGGTTTTGTACCATAATATATAACGACAACTGAGAAAACATATCCCTTTACACCAGGGCCCGGTTTTTCAAAAGGTTTAATCCGGATTAAATTGATCCAGATTTAGTAATTCTGTTTTTGCGATCCGTGATCAGGTAATCCAGCTTACTTTTTGAGCCAGTTTTTCAAAGCAACATTGGATTGGATCAATCTGATCTGGATAGGAACTTTTCAGGATCACTAAATCTGGATTACCAGTGCTCAAACAGGATAGGAAATCACAATGTAGAACTATAGATATGTAAAGAGCGACAAGTAGAATAGCCAGCGTGGGGTCAATATAATTTTTTTTAATGAAAACTAAGAAAATGTAATAAATATTTAATTAATAATAATAATAAATAAGAAAAACAAGAAAAAGCCCACCCCATCCTTTTCCAGGAGTCCGCTCATCTGAGACCTACAACACAAACACTGTACATTGAGGATATTTATAATAAGTTTCAAATATAGATGTAAATTTAAAAAATACTTAATGTCAAAAACTCCACAATAATCTCAGACTTCCTCATCTGATGTGAAGCGTATCCTTTAGGAGGGGGATCTCAAGTCTGGCCTTGGTTTGCTGCAGTTTGGTTAGAGTCAGTTGTTTCTCTGCCAGGCGAAGCTGTGCTTCTGCCCTTTCAGTCTCTTTTTGCAATTGTTGAAAGAGATTTAAAAAATCAGTCATTCTTGCATTTTTTGTTTATTCTGTAATCATTGCTATCATCATTAATAAATATTCTAATAAGAAAAATATTTTCCATTGTGATGAATACATATATATATATATATATATCAATTAGTGACGGAATAAAATGTATTGTTTTTGGTCAGTTTTGACAGCTGTTTGGGGGATTTGATGAGAACAAACTCTTTCTACTTTGCTGGAGGCCTATACAGAAAGGCTAAATACGTTAAAGCCAATAATCACTATAGCCTGACAGATGAACAAATAAAATTAAAACCTTATGAATAAATAGTATATCTCGTAAGATACTGCATGATCCAAAAATAGTATTGTTTAATAAATTTTAATAAAGTTTTCATGACATTTTAGGCATAAAATCCACGCTAAATCCACCCTTCTGATGGGATCAGTTTAATCCATGTTTTTTGGATCAAAGTGATCCAGATCCTACAAAAAAGGTCCGAAAAACCCAAACTAAAGGTTTGATCCGGATCAAAACAAAGATTGGATTACGTGATCTAATCCGATTATGTAATCCGTTTTTTCTTTTTAAAAAAACCCATTTTCAAGATTTGATCCAATCCCTTATCCAAAATCCTAGTGGATTACTTTTGAAAAACCGGGCCCAGGGGTCTCAAACTTAAATTGGTGGGGAGCCATATCAGTGTCTGACAATTCATAGGAGGGCCGCTTCAACTTTTAAGGGCAACAAAAAAGTGGAAACCTAATGTAATTGATGCACTCAGACAATCTTCCCCAATATATGCAGTCAAAGCTCCTTCTTTTTTTTTCTTATTGGCGTGGTTCAAAGTTATTATTCTGTACCAATCGTTACTTAACCAAAAGCTTAACAGATGGGGCAAGAACAGCAGAGAGCGGGTAACTTTAGTGACTTTACTGGTAATTGTTCTTCTCAATATCTTTCTTTTTTGTAAAACTACACCAAAGAGTAGAAAGTATGGGACAGCGGGACACAAAGTAGCACTTTTTGGTTTTGGCAAAATAATGAACAAAGTAACGAGGCTAGACAAACTACATATTTTTTCATCAGCAAACACACAAGCCTCTCCTACAAATGAGCACTAAAAGTATGACCACCGGATCTATGGTTTCTGTGCAGTATTAACAAAAGTGGCAGAAGTAAAATGTAACTATTTACACCACCTGCGGGGCAAGTTGTCACAGACAGATGTTTAGTTGTAACACGTGCTTAAAAAGTCAGATTTCACACAGTTAATTTAAATTTAGTTTACTTTAAATAGTTTATTTCCTCTGTACTTAGCTTAATTTTTTTACATAGCACAGTATATTTATTTATTTATGGATTTGGACTTATTTCCATCAATATACATTATTATAATGCATTTATTTGCATTATTAGCAATATTTTTTTTTTTACTTTAACATGTTCAATTCAGCCAGCAGTCAAATTTGTAATATATGCATATGAGAAAAATATATTAAATGATACTATTTGAATCGAATATTAGCAAAATGCTCATATTTACACTACCATCATAACTTGTAAGCCATGGAGATGTGTTTGTACTACACAGGTGGCATAAAAGTGATAATAATCAAATAACCCTTAAATATTTTCATAAATAGAGCTTTAGTAAAAACAGAGCACTTAAGGACATATTTCAACGTTAAAATCAGCCCCAGAAACAATCCGCATGTGCGTTTCTCTCACGCTGAGAAAAAAAACGAAAGTAACTAGAACAAATAGGCTACGTTAAATGTCCAGTAGGTGAAGGTCAAAACCACAAGTGGTTATATGCGACTGCACAACAATTATAGTGCGTTATAATTCAAAAATATGATTTGTTGGGCCGAATCTCATTATATATGTCAGTTGCGGCCTAAGGGAAGAGTTAAGGTGGCGCAAATGGCCCGCGGGCTGGCATTTGAGACAGCTGCTTTAAACGATAAAAAAAAAAATTAATAAAAGTGACTATTCGAACTTTTCAAGGTTAAAACTTGTTGAAAGAACGATCCATTAATGCAATTCAAAAGCATAAATAAAAGATTTTTTTTTTTTAAATACATGAATCACAACATATCACTGCTAATATACAGATATTTTTTTACAGTTTGAAAACATTAGACTTTTTCCAAATATGATATTTTTTTTTCATTTACTTTTACTTTTTATTCATTATCATTTGTTTATTTATTTCTCAGAGATGAGTTGCGGCTTGAAGGGCATCCGCTGTGTAAAAAATGTGCTTGATAAGTTGGCGGTTCATTCCGCTGTGGCGACCCCATATTGATAAAGGGACTAGCTGAAAAGAAAATGAATGAATGAATTAATTAATGAATATTTGTTTATTTATATAAGGCTACGTATGAAAAAAAATACCGCTGTAGAAAAGTATTGGTAATTTACAGGTGATACCTACAGTAGGCCTATATTTAGGCTACTTATATAATATATAATAATATAATACTTACTTTAATGATGCAAGTGTGTTGTATGTTTTTAGTTTTACCCTATATAAACGCTGTAAAATAAAGATAACTTGGTAAAAATTAAAAAGTCACAAAAGTTCACAAAGGGTTCAGAGGTAGACAATTGAATGCCTGATTGGTCCATTTTTAAATAATTTGTTGCAACTAATGCTTTTGCATTAATGTTAAATTGTGTAATAATGCTGGCAAACTGTAACATTTTTATTGAACACACATTGAAATCAAAATTATCAGCCCACTTTGAATTTTTATTTTTAAACATCATTTCCCAAATGATGTTTATCAGAGCAATGAGCAATGACACAGTCTGTCTGATAATGTTTTTTCTTCTATTCTTAATTGTTTGGTTTTGGCTTGAATAACAGCAGTTTTTAATTTTTTAATAAACATTTAAAAGTCAAAATTATTAGCCCCTTTATGCTCTTTCTCTCTCTCTCTCTCTCTCTATATATATATATAGTCTGTAGAACCATCGATATACAATGGTTTGCCTGATTACAATAACTTGCCTAGTTAACCTTATATGTTATAGTGTAATTATTACACTATAATATTATAGTATATGTTGTAGTTATAGTGTCTTGAAAAATATCTAATCAAATATTATGTATTTTTATGATAGCAAAGATAAAAATGATTTTATTAATAGAAACGAGCAATAAAACTTTTATGACTGAAAATGTGTTGAAAAAAAAATCTGTTAAACGTAAAGTGGGGAGGGGGCGGGCGCAAATAATTCCGATTGCAATATATATATATATATATATATATATATATATATATATATATATATATATATATATATATATGTAAATGCCTACATTAAAATATTTACTCAAAATTTGAAAGGAAAAAAATCATTGGCACTAGCCTATTTGGTGAAAAAAATTGTATATTTAAACAACTAATGTGGGATTTGATGTAAAAATATGCTTGCAAATTGTAAAATTTAATTAAAAACGTTCAGAGGTTTATATGAACTAATTAAAAATCACTAACAGCTTTTTGTAACATGACAAGTTATTTTTTAAAGCAATTTTGCAGTCATCAAATGTTCCAGTGGAAAACTGCAGCTCGGTGTCAAAACAGATATTTTACTACTGACGTTAATCAAAACTGAATTCTGTTGAATATGTGAATAGAGGCTTCATCACTTCTCACATACACACGTCAAGTAACTCTCAGCTGTCAGCACATTTTTCTGTCACTTACCGTTTCTTACATCATGACATAGATCGGTTTCGTTGTCCTTATATAGAAATGCCCAAGAGAAGTTTAAAATTCAATGGGACTCAAATACGATTTTGTATTTGAATTATTGTTTGTTATCATAACACAATCACCTGTGGCTGAAACCGCTCCAAACGGTTACTGAAACGATTTATTTGTCCTCGTGCTGGAAATAACCACAAAATTACAGATGAAAGAAAGCAGCAAGTTTCTGAAAAATGTTTACTTAATGTGTAGCAAAGCTTCTCTGAATACTGTCCAAGCACTTCTTGTGCACTTTCGTTTCTACATGTTCTTCCACTTTACTCATTTAAGTTGTGCTGTTCGGTTTTTGCATTTGAATGGTAATCACAGATTTTTAAAAAGTTTGAGGGGCATTATAGCATTTAAGACGTCCTTATGGACATTGCTTTGTTATTTTTTTCCAATATGCAAACCACATACTTTGCCAAAAAAATTAAAATGTTAATATTTTACAGTAGGAAAAAAAAAAAATTGTGAGTGGTCCAATTGAAACTGCCAGATATTTTATTAGGGTTTCCATTTATTCTCTAAACATTGACTTGCTCAAGACTACAATAATTTTAAAGATAAACCTACTTATAGCGAACAACTGATTTTCCTCAAAAAAAAAATAAATAAATAGGATTAAATTCAAACATTAAAAGTTTGTGAAATGAGGAAAAATATATTCAAAACATACATATACTTGATTTAATATTTAACAATCATTAACAAATTTTTCCCTTTGTAATAGTAAATCGTCTGAGAACCCTTTTTAATGCCATTTTATTCATTTAAACTATACTGGTGCATTAAATGATCATTACTAATGTTAAATACATGCAGTTTTTTTTTTTACAAGAGTAGCTGGCATGCCAACAGCGAAAGTAATGCCAACTGGTGCAACAGACCAGAGCATCGTCAAAAACTTTCCATGCAACTAATCAGGTTTGCTTTGTGCAAATTAAAATGGAAAATGTAAAGTTCCAGCATGATCTGTGCACATTTCTCTGACGTAGATGCTTTAACAATAATTCTAAGCGATCTTTTGAGCTACATTAATTGTGAAACTGCTAAAAGCGTGTGTACCTGCAGCTGTCAACAAAGCATTTCATCATCAGGTTTGCCTTTTCCACTTGATGTGGTAAAGACAGTCATTTCTGCACTTCAGGTGTATGTAGCGTGAGTAGAGCACAGTAATGAGCTTTTTAAAAAGCCAGATTACTGTTTTTTTTATTCATAAAGAAAAATAAAAACTTCAAGAAATTGCAGGAGACATTTTGAACATTACCCAATCTTTATTTTGATTACAACACTGAATACGAAAAATTCTTGTATCCTTAGTGTCTGCGACCACGGGCACGCTCGAACTTCCTGCCTTTGGAGCGCACATAGGGCCTTGACGAGAAAAGAAAATGTTTTAGTTTAAAGGTTCAACAAAACTTTATTCAAAAAAAAAAAGCCTTAAGCTGAGGAAAGTGTAGAACATTTTCTTACTTGGTGTGGCTGTGAGGGGTTCCAGGAGCTTTCCCAAAATGCCTGTACACCTGTCTGCCCTTGCGGGGTCCTGTGTAAAAAATACAAAAGCAATGAATTTGAGTTTACCTAAATAGAAACAATAGAAGTCATTAGGATGACCAGACAGATTTACATTGAATAAGCCATTACAAAGTCTTAAGGCTGATTTATACTTCTGCGTCAAATGCACGCGTATGCTACTGCGTTGACGCATAGCCCTTCGCCATGGCCGTCAACAACACTGACGCGCACCTCTCAAAAATGTAACTACACGTCGCAACGACGCGTAACGTAAGCTCTGTGATTGGTCGGCTTGGTAGCGATGACGAGTTTGGGCGGGACCGAGAGCCGCGGGAATGGCGTGAGCCCGATGCAGCGATTGTTTACAAATGTGGAGTCCTGTGAAGGAGCTCCGGATGGAAAGTTTTGTTTTGTGTTTACCTCATAGTTAAAGTTGTTGCACGTCCGCCGGTTCCTGCCTCAAAATGAGCAAGTTTGAGCCACTTGTACATTTAAGAAGAGCAAAACATCAGCGGAGAAACTCGACATAGAGGAGCATTAACACCTCACTGCCAACTAGTGTTTCGGAGGTGTTAATGCAGACCAACAGAGACAGCGCGCAGAAGTATAAATGCACTGCTACGCGCGTTGCATGCGCCGTGGGTTACGCCGGTCACTTGATGCAGAAGTATAAACCAGGCTTTACACCACAGCACATAAGCAGAGCAGAATTAACCATACCCGTCAACCCTCCCATTTTTACCGGGATTTTCCCATATTTTACAGTTCTATACCACTATCATCTCATTAAAGGTATTTTTTCATTTTTCTCTTGTATTTTAATTTTTTCTATAAAGGGTTGCAATAAAAATCCAATCCTCCTCATACATGACCCATACCGCCAAACCACCAGGGGACACCCCTTGCTTTTAAATGTGAGCCTGCTCTGTGCTTTAAGCATGAAAATACTTTAAAATAAATAATGGAGGGATTCCCTTCCTTTCCATTACAGGTGCCGCTGCCCCTCCTATACAATCCTCAAAACTCATACGATCTAGGGGTGGGCGATATGACCTAAAATTAATATCATTGTATTTTCCATCTTTTGAACAGTGACGGTATAATATCATGCTATAATAATTTTTTTTTTTTTTGGTACATTTTGGGAGGAGTAGCCTGTCCTGTCCCTTAAGTATGTGAATAAAGTTAATATTTTTATAATAAGTAAATTGTAGGTATCATTATCAAAAAGCGACATGGGTGAGTATTATGCATTCTAAACATTTATTTTGCAAAAAACCTAAAGAACAGCAAAAAAAATATAGGAGCACCAGAAAAAAATTGGGAGCACAGACCAAAAATGAATGAGCACCATTGCAAATTGTATTTTAAGGGATTTATTATATTTTAAAACAACATCAATTAAGACTAACAAAACCAGAAACAACAATCTAACTAATGCTGAGATAACATTGATATTTGTGTGCAATAATTCCAAAATGCATATTCAATAATTATAGAATATTAATGATGATAAAAATTACAATAATAGTAACAATGAATTAAATTGCTTATGATGCTGCCTATAGAATGTGCTTGAATGCAAGTTATCTGCGGTAAAAGTCTGTTACTTTGAGAAATAAATTTATGGTTTGCATCAAACAAAAATTAAGCACAGCAGTAAAAAATATTTATTTTGAACCATTGTTTTTATATGCATGTCAATTTAATAAATTATATTTCAGCTACAAAACAAAGACTATAATAAATCATTCAATTCAATGCTAAAAGCTGCAAAACAGTCATCAGTAACTTAATAGCAAAATAACATCTCAAAAAAGATTAAGAAAAGTCTCACTTCTGCCACTCTTTAAAGGTTTTGTTTTCAGTTTGTGTCATTGTAAATGCTCAGTCTCGTTAAGAGCTGATCTTCATTTTTCTGTGTTTGTGGAAAGCATGCGAGTCAGCCGACCAATTATATGAGCAGGCAGAGCAGGATTCTCGCGAGGAACACCAGCGCAAAACCACTTTTTGTAATGAGCCGCAGTTACAGTGTAAACTTAGTAAAGGCGAGCTTCTTTAGCGATGATGTGTTATTAGTATTAGAGCTTACATTTAGCGAACAATGAGCACGCACTGAATGCAACGCATTGAGATTAGGGTGCCTACTCCGAAAACTCGAGTTCTCTGAGACTCGATTGATCTCAGCTGGCGGATCAATATTCACCACATGTCATGATCGCTCTCATCAGCGCCTTTATTATTATTATATCTAGGTGGGGTTAGCAAACCTGTGTACGTTTCATTCTTCAGCCGCTTGCATTCCCACCGGTCACAAATGCTCCCTGTCATGTGACAGCGGAAAGCCTTCAGTGATTGACAGCTAATATGAATCAATTAAGCAGCACGGATGAGCGATTTAGCACGTTTTTAGAAAAAAAAAAATCAAAACAGGTCGCATTACAACCATTATATTCAGTCGCACAATTGCTCCCAAATATATTATGAGGTCGCATAGCTTAAATTTCGGGCTATAATTGATTTTTTATGATATTAAAAAATCCATGTCATGGCGCAATGTCACACCTGTAATAACTATGACACCGGTGTACTGCCCACCCCTAATACAATTCTCAGTTATTTTAGTGGTGCGTGACTGTCAGCTGACAAGTTCCATAGCTATAAATAGATGCAGTTTCCCAAATAGATTCTGTACAGCGAAAAGTCTGGGTTTTGGGTGCGTGTTTTAACTGACACATAAACAATTAATAATAATAATAATATCTGAAGATGTCAATCTTGGTGGGGTTTTCTTTAAAACACAACTAATTTTGTCTTAAAAGGGTCACGAAACACCAAAACACATTTTTTGAGCTGTTGACAGTCGTGTGTCCCACACTGCTAAAAACACTATTAGGATACCTATATCTCGCTAAAAAGTGTAAATTGGTTGTTTTTGCGTTTTCAACAAATTCGTACTTCCGGTTTGAAACGAATTTTTGAAGCTGCATCACGACTATGAGATAATAGCGTGTATTCCAGCGTGCAGACTGGGCGTCTGTGCCAGAGTGTGTCTTATTACGTCTTACAGTGTGTTGCATTAATGAATGAGTAAGGCTTGGTTCAAACCAATCAGCGCGCTCTATTGTGCAACTTGATTAATATTCATTACTGTCACAGTGTTTAGACGACAGAGATGCCACGTTGTGTTGGCAAAACAAGCGTGAAGAGTTGCTTTTATAGTTTGCTGCAGTTTTGTTTTCATTTTCTCTGTGAGCGCAGCTGGAGTCATGTGTGGATTAAGTGTACGCGACGCTCGACAACAATAACTTGAGTGTCTAAGGAGGATTATTGTTTACCTGAGAGCTGTTCTCATCTGCAAACGCTGAGATCCGGATTCGCTTGTAGTCTTTTCTTAAAGGGCCATGAAACCCCCTCGTTTCAGCAGGTTGTTTTCACACCTCTACTTTGGAAAAAGTCAGAAAAGTGGGCGTGTCCAGCTTTGTTTAGGGGGGAGTGTCGGAGGATGAAAAGTGGGATGGTGTGGGAGTGTCTATTTGGGCACGCGCAAGTTTCAGAGTCAAAATACACACAAGCACACAGGAGAAAGTGATGGTGTTTAACCTACATGGACATGTGTAGTCGAATTATTTGCCAAATTTTTTAAATTTTGGACTTTAACTGCAGTTTGGCTCTTTCATTCAGGGAATTCATTCATGCCCCTCGCAACAAACGAGATATTTGATTCGAGGAACTGCTCTTAGCGTGTATTTTTCATGCAATGTTTGATACCGCACGGCGAATGAGAGAAAAAAACCCTCCGCATTTCCTGGAAACTTAGATGCACACGGCAGGTAGCTTCAGAAAGCCGCGTGTGTTATTCTGGTCACTAAATGCGGTAAAAACCCTACACGAGGTTAAAGTTTGCTTGTGGTGCTAACGTGTTTACACTCAGTGCAATAGTTTGTTAGATACGAACAAACTGAATAAACAAAAAGCACTGCTCGCTCACTTACCAAATCTGTAGAGACGGGACAATCACCAGCAACTAGAGCCGCGTCTTTATGAAGAGAAGACTACAAGTGAATCCTGATCTCAGCGTTTACAGATGAGAACAGCTCACAGCTAAACAATAATCCTCCTTAGACATGCAAGTTATTGTTGTCGAGCGTCGCGTACACTGTTAATCCACACGTGAGTCTAAGCTCTCACAGAGAGAAAATAAAAACGAAACTTAACTGCAGCAAACTATAAAAGCAACACTTCACGCTTGTTTTGCCAATACAACGTGGTGTGAGTGTGCAAGCACTGTGACAGTAATGAATATTAATGAAGTTGCACAAAAGAGCGCGCTGATTGGTTTGAACCAAGCCTTACTCATGCATTAATGCATCACACTATAAGACGTAATAAGACTCACTCTGGCACAGACGCCCAGTCTGCACGCTGGAATGCAACGCTATTATGTCATGGCCGTGACGCAGCTTCAAAAATTCGTTTCAAACCGGAAGTACGAGTTTGCTTGAAGTAACGCAAAAACAACCAATTTACACTTTTTAGTGAAATATGGGTGTCCTAATAGTGTTTTTAGCAGTGTGGGACACATATACGACTGTCAACAGCTCAAAAAATGTGTTTTGGTGTTTCGTGACCTTTTAATAAAGACGCGGCTCTAGTTGCTGGTGATTGTCCCGTCTCTACAGATTTGGTAAGTGAGCGACCAGTGCTCTTTATTCAATTTGTTCGTATCGAACTAAGTTAACTGTTGCACCGTGTAAACATGTTAGCACCACAACCAAACTTTAACCTCGTGTAGGATTTTCACCGCATTTTCTGACCGGAACAACACACGCTGTGAGACTACCTGCTGTGTGCATCTAAGTTTACGGAAAATGCGGAGTTTTTTTCTCTCTCATTCGCTGTGCGATATAAAACATTGCATGAAAAATACACGCTTAGAGCAGTTCCTCGAATCAAATATCTCGTTTGTCGCGAGGGGCATGAATGAATTCCCTAATTGAAAGAGCCAAACTGCAGTTAAAGTCCACCATTTAATAATTTGGCAAATAATTCGACTACAGATGTCCATGTAAACACCATCACTTTCTCCCGTGTTTGTGTGTGTGTGTTTTGACTCGCGCGTGCACAAATACACTCCCACATCATCCCACTTTATTTCCTCCGAAACAGCTGGACACGCCCACTTTTCTGACTTTTTCCAAAGTAGAGGTGTGAAAACACCCTGCTGAAACAAGGGGGTTTCATGGCCCTTTAAATGAGCATAAAAAGTTAGGAAAGCACTCGAATGCTTTCATTATATTGTTAGATGTGAGCATTTCTACAGTGACACCTCTGTTAATGTAATCAAACAAAACATTTAATAAAAGATTTAAATTTGTTGCTTTTTTGGGGCATTTCTTTTATTTTACATCCCAATGTTTACAGGTATGAGCAGCAGCACACACCTAAAACTGCAGCTTTTTCAGATCATTCCTAATCTATTATATCTATATCTATATAAGAAAGCACTTGAAAAATGTTTTTGCTTTTACTTTCTATCTGCACCAAGAGGCACTGCAATGTTTTTCCCCTTCACCTTATAATGTTAATTACACAAAGCAAGATTCCCAACCTCCACAAACAGACTAGCGCCATTAATTCTTTCTAGATGCATTCTAAAGACCATTGTCAGAACATTGTTTGCATGACATTCGTTCTTGTGTCAATTATAAAGTTCTAATAAAACACACCAAGTAATGTGTAACAAGCAAAACATTACTATGAATCATTTAAAAGGTTTGGTTGTGGGTATTCCTTGATTTATTTATTTATTTTTTTTTGTTTATTGAAGGTCATTTGATTGACTGCTTAAAACTGGATAATATCAATGTTTTAGTATCAGAGGAAAAAAATATAATAAATTCATGGCACTGATGCTTTTGCTCTGTTACCAAAGCATTGCCTCTCTGCATGGGGAGAATACACTACAATCTTTGTGAACACAGTGTTTATGCATGCAGCATGAAACTGGCCTTAACATACAAATGAATACACTTACCAGACAACAGAACAGTGCCCCGTCCTCTGGGTGAAGTAAGTGCCAGCTGATCAAAGGTCATGATCTGTCCACCAGCCTTCAAGATCCTGCTGCGAGCGCGGTCAGTCACTTTTAGAGCGCACACCTGAGAGAGGCAAAGGAGAGACAAACAGACATTTGAGCAGACAATAAAAGCAAAGCAGGTTTATTTTTGAAGCACATTTCGTATTTAATAGTAATTCAAAGTGCTTTAAATAAACAAGAAGCATACAAATAAACCCACAGTAAATTAAACAATAAAAGTTTAGACAAACATTGGCTAATAACTGGCATGTAAAATATGCTAAAATAATTCAGTTGTTCCGAATGTCAAATAACACCAACACTCACACTTATTTTTTACTTTACTTAACTTGTATAACAAACATCTACTGCATGATAAACAATATAGAAAACAACTACATGCCATCTTTCCAACGCACAATGCAGTAAATACTGCGTCATTTAGTAAGGGGTGATAAACTTTGACACCAGACATGACTACACAAATCCAACATGTGTACGACTAGGTGATAATGAAAAGCCATCAGTGCTTTTATGCTAATTATTCCAAATGACCGGAAACCATTTGACAGAATGAGAAATACAGATGAATTTTCCACTGGTTTAAGTTTACGTCTGTGCTTCATTCTACTGTGCATATCAATCATTTTCCATGATGATCAGCTACTATAAAAATCAATGGAGAAATGCATAGAATTTCACTTTAAGTATGACTTTTTTGACCAGCAGGAATCTTGCTCCAAATGATTTACACTCTGCTGTGTGCCTGTTAGATCACTGTATTGATGTAGAGTGCATTGTGAACTGCTCTTTATGCACACAATAATTGAAATTTATAACTAAATTTCAAATGTTGCACAGAACCGCAACACATCAATATCTCTCTTTAGTGCTATGAAGTCTTCAAAGCTGCGGCAGACACTGAAGAGCTGTGCGGTGTGTCTAATTATGCTTCAAACACTTCATTCGCCCACTTGATTTACAGACACTATTGTGCCACTCAATACTGATTTCAATACTTTTTACACAACTAGAACATTATTAATTCTGTTTATGTTCTGATTCATATAACATTGGTTAGTCTTTTTAAACAAAATTATATTTTCTTCTATAAGTTTTAGTGTAAAAAATTCTTCAAACAAAAGGCATTTATTAACATTTGACAATATTTAATGCTACACTGAATCATTCCACGTAAAGGCAAAATCCAAATACATTTTTTTACAACCCCAAATCAGAAATACACATTTTGGAAAAATATAAAATAATTAAGTTAAAAAGTCATGGACACATTAAATAATACTTGTTGTATTGTCTGCAAAGAAATACAAGTCAATGTAAATTTATAATCGATTCCTTTTTATTTACGTTTTCCATACTGTTTAAAATTTCTCGTTTGGGGCTTTAAATCAATCAATCACTTGTAAATGCTATTGCTGAAATATCCTCTGAACTTGATTTAACAGTATGTCACAAACTGTTACAACTTTTAAATTAATTTCCTTTAGAATTAAATAATCTGTATTTAGTGTAGGGCTGGGTGATTTGGCAAAAAAAAAAGTTCTTTAAATAAATAAAAAATATGTGTAAATATTGCAGTTGTAGGAATACAGAGGTCTTTTTGCAGGTTTTGCTGAGCCTATAGGAAAGATTGGCTGTCAGCTCGGTTTTGACTTTGTCTTCTGATTGAATGACAAGTTGTAATGCTGCTGCCTTTTTCTTAAAAAGATACAGTGGAAGTAAAGGACTGATTATGGAAACTGCAATGCCTAATTTAACCCAGTGTGTGAAGTTGAGGACTTATAGCAGGAGCAAATAAAAGCACCAGATGTGTCTAATATACAATAATATATTTAATCTATTTTTCTTTTTTCCACCCTTTTAAATAGATAATTTCATGTGCTTTGCACCACTCTCTGTATTATGCTGCCTGATCTGTCTGATTTTCAACTAGGTCTGCTAAATGACGTCATGGGGGCGGATACTTTCATTTTCACTGCTACAGCCATCAGCTGCTCACCTCTGCTCGTGTTCAAACCAAAATATCAGCACGGTTCGAACTAAGATCGGCGCGGTTTTTCTCATGGCAGGTTTTTACATCCTTCATACATGTGTAGATCCAGTTTATCGACTTGATGAGAGAATATGACTTGACAATCCAGACGTGACTCAGACTAATACAACAAGTAAAATCCTACATGACTTCACGCTTTAACAGACAGTCAAGCAGGTCGCATACCAGAAGCGCTGCGACACGGCGCGCACATGACAGTTTAAAGTATCACATACCAAACACGCACATTTGCATGATATTTAACATGAAACTTATCAGATGGTGCTCTGTGGCACGGCTGAAATATGAACTGCGTCCTGAATCGTGGTTGGGCGGCGCCGGTGTGTGTAAAGAAACCTGTTAAGAATTTTAAGTCCATGGCGCTTTTTTTTTTTTTAATCGCGATTTCTAGATTTAATATTAAATTAAATCTAATATTAAATTAAATCGTCATCAAAACGTAAATTCGAATTAATAAAAAAATATAATAATAAAAAAACGAAAAGAAAAAAAAATACAAAAAAATAAATAAAAATGGCCCAGCCAAAATTTAGTGGATTGTGTTTAACAGCTATATATACCAATGTATATATACACTGAATATTCACATTTTTCTATACAGGGATTACAATTTTTATACTGCTGAAAATGTATCATGTTTCAAATAAACCCCAACAACCAACCTGCATATTAAATACTTAATACAGAAAAAAATATCATTGTACAGACAGTGATGCATTAAGTGCCTCATCTTCTACATATAGTGCGATTATTTTTAGAAATGCATCAGACTTGACATGACTTGGTGTGCTGGGTCATGTTTGTGCAAATTAGGTCAAGCTAAACTATTGACCACATTTTTTTCATCTCACTGTTGAGTTTTTGAACAGACATATCTCATATATGTCCATGCAATTCAAAATACAAATTAACCCCCACTAGGGCAAAGTTTTGTAACCATGGATCTGGAGCCCTCATAACACTGCACATTTTGCATGTCTCATTAAACACCCGATTTGGATCATCAGCTCATTACCCCATCAGAAAAAAAAAAGAAAAAGAAAAAGAAAAAAAAAAAACGGCAAAAAGTAAAGTTGATGAGTGAGGCTCTAGAAACACTTATGGTCTGCAGAAGTCAAAAATTTTAATTTCAAGTTAATTCAAATACTAAAATACATAAATTTAAAATATTTTTTAAACAGTTGACTGTTTTAATTTAAGGGAGGAGGGGTGATGTGTTTTAAATAGTCTAGTTATAACAGCTTTATTTTTCCTGATAAGAAATTTTTAAAGCCAATTATTGACAACTTATATTCAACACATGACAAAGTGTCCAAACATGATTGGTTGCAGTCTGGTCATACCTTCAGTTTAGGGATATTCTGAATCCTGACATCATCAGTAATAGTTCCCACAACAACAGCAGTCAGGTTTTCACGACCTGGAAGCTTCATCTTACGAATCTGAGGAAAGAAAAATTTTCATGAGAACATCTAGAAAAGCTAAATAATTATTTGCTTAAGAATCATTAATACATCAAGAATAAGTCCCTTATTTAATCTTCATGTTTTGTAATCGTAAACTATTTTGTCTTAAAACTGATTCAATAATTAGGATAGTAAACTTGGAGACATTTTTATTATTATTATTATGCTTGGATTAAATGTGTTGATTGGTTGATGTGATTATTATTATTATTATAATTAAGCTAACATTTGATAATTATTGTATTTAGATTAGAGCATTAGAGCATATTGTATTTGTATAAGTATTTGCATTATTGTTTTGATTTTGTGAATGAAGACTTTTATTCTGTCGAAATTGGGATTTAAGGAAGCCAGGTAGTAGGTGGAGTAGTAAGGGAAGAGGAAACAATTTTCAGACCGTGAGTGTGTGTGGTGACGGGTGCTACTGAGAAGCAATTTTACTGTTTTAATGGCACAAGATGTGATAAAATAGAGGACAGAAAGATTCACAGCGGACTCGCGTGTCATTTTTTACCCTTAAAGAGATAGCGGCTTAAAGCAAAAATGCCGCTATAAAACTCAATATACTATTGCAATATTTTAAGAAAAAGAGTTGTTCTTTTAAGACTATTAAAAACGGTCTTGATTAAAATGTTAAATTTAGGATGAATTTGAAGAGGATGATCTAACAAATTAAAGCTTTTAAATGACCAACAAAAGAACTTTAAAAGAATAACCAATCAACCTTTAAAAGATTAGTTTATAAAGTAAATTCCCCATGTACTCCATGTTGTTCTTTTGAGTCCATGATTCAAAGAAAGTGTGTGTAAAATGGTCAAATAAGCCTTTTAAGCACACGAATCAAGTTAACACTGTATGTGGAGTAAAAAATTGTGATGCACAAACAATGACTTCAGTATTGTGAAAATCTTCCTTCTTACACATTAAATTATTGTAATTAAATTGCTTAAAATTTGATTGAAGCTACAAGTATTTGGTCTTATTGTGTTGCCATTTCGCTTAGAAACATTCTACAGGTTTAAATCTTTAAAATGAAGCTCTACAAAATTGTGAGATAATCGTATTCTTAAACTCAAGCAAAAAAGGGATTATTTCTTTCATCCAAAATTATGCAGCTCTGCACCTGATTAACACTGTTTACACTAAAATGTTTTTGTTATAAAACATAACTTTTGCTACGGTTGCACCTTCAGTCCACACTGGAGCCCCAAAAACGTAGTGTTTAGAAAACATTTATATTGTGAAGCTACACATTTATATAACTGTCATCTTTACTGTATGCATATAGGAATGCAACTATTATAGATTTTGTTTGTACAATTATAGTCTGAGAAATTGTCACAGTTATCACGATAATTATGCATTCATTAATTTTAAAACACTACTAGTTTAGAAAATCACATGAAAACTCCTTATATTTTGTGTTATTTATTGCTTCTCAGTAACCACATAATACAGCACAAAATAATAAAAACAAACAATAGTCCATTTCTCTCTGTGCATAAAAATAAGTAAAATTGTTTACATTTAAACATACTGAATTTTTACACTGTAAATAAATGATTAAACAATGAATGAATGAATAAATTAATTAAATAGTTTTTGTCTAATGCAGAGCTTGAAATTAACTTATGGGAGCACTATAAAAAATTTAGGAGCACCCACCAAAATGAATGAGCCCCACTGCAAATTGTATATTACAGATTTATTGTATTTTAAAACATCAATCAGGACTAACAAAAAACAGAAACATCTAACTAATCCTGTTATCACTTATTGATATTTGTGAAACAATTCCAAAATGAATGTCCAATAATTATAAAAATATTAATGATGACGACGACAATAATACTAACAATAAACATTATCATGCTGCCCTGAATGTGCTTGAATGCAAGTTGAGTGCTATAAATGTCCTACTGTTACTTGAGAATAAAATATATGGTTTGCATCACACAAAAATGAAGCATTGCAGTAAGAAATATAGGAACTATTGTTTTTACACGCATGTCAATATAACCAGAAAGATCGGACAAAAGGAAGAAAATTCTCTTCTACTACTCTTTAAAGGTTTTGGTTTGTCATTTTAAATGCCCAGCCTTGTTTTCATTTTTCTGTGTTTGTAGAAAAAAGCAGGCGAGTCAGCTGACACACTATATGCGGCAGAGAGCAGCAATTTTTGCGATGACCACCTGCACAGTACCGTTCTTGTCATGAGCCAAAGTATCAGTAAAAACTTAGTAAAACTGAGCTTCTTCGGCAAAGATCTATACACTGTTAGATTCTACACTTAGCGTCTATTTGCGCTGAAAACGCAGTGAATGCAACACATCAAGATTCGGGCCATTAGTCAGCCGATACACTGAGTTTTTCTGCACCCTCTCCAAAACAGTCGATTGATCTCGGCTGGCGGGTCAATTTTGACCGCATTATCGCTCTAATCGGCACCAATATTTGTAACTTTAAATGGGTTTGTAAACCTGTGTACTTTTCATTGCTTCTTCCTCAAACTTCAGCCGTTTACAGTTCCCGTGGTCACAAAAGCGCCCCATCTTAACTAGTGTGCCTGAAAAGCGTGAGTGCGTCACGTTCGCGTCCCTCTATTGGAAACAATAACCTTGCACGAGCTTGCCTTAATAGCCTCAGTCATAATTAAACTAGTGTGCGTGGTTATTAGTCTTGGTATACAAACTAGCACACAGTTGGCATAACTGTTTAGTTGCTGCAGTTTTGTTCGGTGCAGAAACGCGGTGTTGAGAGGGCATTGCGATTAATTAACAGTGATGAATTAAAGGGCAATTAATTGGGAAACCACTTAATTGTTGCATCCCTATATGCATAAAACATTGAATCATTTTGATTGAAAAATATGAAACATACCCTGTCTCCCTTGCTAAATATAGATTTTAATACTGAATAATTGCAATCAATAATGCAATAAGTTTATAGACATCAAAATTAGCTGCAGCGCATAACAGCGTGTGTGGTCCGTGATGTGCATTTTAAACGATATAGTGTGGACGGAGAGCTTTTCATAAACAGCAGATGAAACGCCAATGTGGACGTGGATTGTTTCACGTTAAAACAGTTTTAAAACCAAAACTTCTAAAACGTGTAAACAGGGCCTAAATATGGGGTTTAAACTAACCAGTCGGGAGAGAGCCAGAGGTGGGCGGTTGGTCTTGCTCATGAAGAGTCTCCTCAGAATAACCTTGTTGAAGGGAGCATCAGAACGACGAGACAGGAATCTGTACAACTACAGCACAAAAAGCACAGAGGTGTAAGTATACAGAGATAAAAAAAAACCTAACCAAAAAAAAAAAACACAACCACACGCAACTGAGCACAAATGTAGTGATTGTGGGTTTTGTACCTATTTTACAGCCTTGTCTTACCTTGACCAAGAGCCTCAGGTAAATATCCTGACTTTTGGGCTCCTTCCTGTGAACCTTGCGGTCCTTGTTGTGTCTGATGTCAACTCCCTAAAATACAACATAGAAAAAAATTACACACAATAGCCATCGCTACAGAAACTCCAATAAAGTGTTAGAAAGAGCACGATATTAAACTCCCAATAAACTTACACATATTTACTGGCCAAAACTGACGCATACTCTAGTTACTTTTATGACCAACCATTAAAAACAGAGTTAAACAAAGATATCACTAGTTAGTTAGCACTTATCTCATGCGTTTATAAGTCATGTGGCTCAGAGTAATTACTGCTAATGCTAGCTTAGCATCACACGAATGTCTGGTGCTGTTTATTCTGCATAGACAGCTCAATTAAATACCAACAGCTATTTAAATGTAAATGGGTAACACAACGCGTGCTGTAACATCTGTAAGCGTTTTAAACAGACAACACAAGGATGGGAAGGCTCGGCTCTGCGGCCCGATGTATGGTAGCCAGCCTTTACTAAATAATTTCATTCAAGATCCACAATAGGCATATTTCCTAATTTGTCGGTTTTTGTAATGCTTCTAAACATCGTCTGCTGTAAGATTAGATGAGCTATAACTGAGGATGGAGGTAGATTTCGAACACTGTTAAACTCCATGAGAAATCAAGCCACCTACCATCTTGGACTCAAAGTGAAAAGGGAAAAGGAAGGCTCGCGAGATGACGTATAGCGAGATCACGGACCACTATAAGTCATGTGACTGCAAAGACATGTACGGATTGGCGCAAGCCTCCGTGACTGAAAAATCGTGTTCTAGTATGGCAAGCCGCTTTATATTTAACATTAATCTAAAAAATAACTGCTAGTGTTTTCATGCTACGGACACGTATTTATTACTAGTATATTTTCCATTAAATAATAATTTTATAGTTTTTAAAGTATATAGCTATAACAAGCGTTTACCTTTTGTAAACTCAGACAAGAACACACCTAGGCTATGCCACTTAATTAGCCAAACATAATTTTATGACAAAATACATATTGGTAAATAAATACAAACTCTATGTATCATAATGCTGGATACTTTTTTCTACATTTGCTAACTCAAAACTCTGTCAAAACTATAGCGCTTGTTTTCTGCCCGACAGGATCAGTCAATAGCTATTGACGGACAAAATACTAACATGTATTTATAAATTTTTCTTCGGCTTAGTTTATCAGGGGTCACCACAGAGGAATGAACCACCAACTATTCTAGCATATGCTTTATCCATATGTGGATGACCTTCCAGCCGCAACACAGCACTGGAAAACACAGATATGGGCCGGATTTAACCAATAAGCGAGGTAAGTGGCCGCGTAGGGCCCCAGGAAATCTGGGGGCCCCCAATAAATATCCAGAAGAATAAATTCTACCTATAATTATAACAATATAATAACATTGTTTTCTTTATATACAGCTATATATATATATATATATATATATATATATATATATATATATATACAGCAAAATAAATAAATAATTAAATAAAAGTAGAAAGGGTGCATTTTAGGGCTTGGGCCCTATGGCTGAAATTGCTTAGGGCCCCAAAATCACTAAATCTGCCCCTGCCCATATATTCATACATTCACACACGCACCTATTAACTTATAAACTTCTTTACCCAATTCACCTTTAGCAGTTCTTTGAAAACCAAAGCATCCAGAGGAAACCTACGCAAACATGTGAAGAACAAGCAAACTTCAAACATAAATGCCAAGTGGTCCAGCAGGGACTCAAATCAGATATTTTCTTGCTGTGAGGCAACAATCCATGAGATGCACTGGTTTCTGTCACAGACTAAAGACATGCACTATAGGTGACCTGACCTGAAAAGCTAAATTGGCCATAGTGGGTGTGAATGCAAAAAGTGTGTAGGTGTTTCCCAGTGCTGGGTTGTTGCTGGAAGGGCATCCGCTGCGCAAAACACATGCTGGATAAGTTGGCAGTTCATTCTGCTGTGGCGACCCCAGATTAATAATGGGATTAATACACCAAAAAGTGAATAAATCAATATAAAATAAATTTAAAGCATTTTAGAAAAATGTGATTGAATATTGTGCGAAAACAGTATTCAATCACATCTTTCTAAAATGCTTAAATTTTCTTTTTACAAAGGCTTACCCCATTTCAAAAGTATGTATCTTTCTTATATTTTTTCTAATGCGTAAACACAGCATGACAGAAAAGATAACCTACTGTTCCCAACTTTATAGGGCAATGGTCTAAAACTCAATTCCTGGAGGGACGCAGCTCTGCTTAGTTTAGCTCCAACCACGTCTAACTCACACTTGCTTAATAGTCTCTAGTAGTCTTGAACATCTTTATTATATATATATATATATATTATATATATATATATATATATATATATATATATATATATATATATAGCAGAGCTGTGGCCCTACAGGAATCAAGTTTGAGAGGTAAAGCAACATGTTCATACTGTTTCTGACTGCAACAGCATCTGATATGAATGATTATAAACTCATAGTTTTGAACTTTTAGAATTATTTTTTTTTTTTGACTTTCTAAAAAAAGTTTCTTTAATTTTAATTTTTTGACCTGGAGGTGATACTGTAAGTCTGTGATCATTCAACACATGATCAAATGTCTCTCCTAAATGCAGTGGATGCTCAGAGACATATTAGGCATGCAAAGTGTTTCTCCATGCATATCAAGAGACATACGTGATACTGATGAGAACATGTGGCAAGTTCTGAAGATCACATTTCTTAGAAAAGTGCTTTTCCTTTTTTCTGTCATTTTTTAACCAAAGGACAAAGGCCTGATTGATGTGTTTATGGGGATAAAAGTGTAGCACTAGAATATACACACACACACACACACACACACACACACACACACACAAATTAAATAAATTTTTACAGTTTTACAGAGATCATGTTCTTTGCAGTTGTAGCCTTCTCTTCAATGGGCTCTATGCCATGAACTTCCGGTGAAAGCTTAATGTGACTATTTTCAATATTTACGAGGTTGTTTTTACAGCATTAATGTTGTAATGTAATTACAATAAATTCAGTTAAATAGACTTAGCCTGGCTGAAAATTAGAAGTCAGTGTGCATATAGCCCATACTAGCCCATGTTAGAAACATGATTTCTGAAAATTACTAAAAACAATTTTCCAGGTTAAATAATGTGATGGAAATTTTTAATGAACCTCTTTTAATAAACAACATGTTTTGTACAATGCAGGCAGAAACAGTTTGGTACTGACCAAGGCCAAAGCCTGATACATTGTGACATCAGGAGTTAGAAGATCACAACAAGATCTTTTCTTTCCCACCAAGTGTATCTTTCCTGGAGTTTGGCAAAATGTGAGTGTACGTGCACTGATGGGTAAAAAACTTACACATCCTCCTCTTACACATTCACCCTGTTATTTTATGTTCAGATTTTACTAAACACTTGATAGCTTATAGGAATGCACTGCTTTTGATAACTATTTTAAGAATAAATACATTCAACAGATCCACTTACACATAATTTTGACCAAATTCAATAATTGCATTTGAAGTAGTTCATAAGCATTAAATACAAATTCACATAACCCTTGTTATTTATTTATTTTTTTTAGAATAAAGTATATCATGGTTAAAAAAAACTGAGCTTTTATTATGTAGCATAATTTGAACCATTTAAAACAGTGATGTCAATCTCAATTCCTGGAGAGCCACAACACTGCAGAATTTAGTTCCAGCCCAGCTTCAACATACCTATCTGTAGGTAACAAACAAGCCTTAAGCACTTAATTTGTTTGATCAGATATGTTTAATTAGGGGTTGGAACTAATCTGTGCAAAGCTGTGGCCCTCCAAGAACTGAGTTTGATACGTGATTTTTTTTCACTGCAAATTAGATTTAACAGTTGTTTGAAGCTTAGTTGCTTAAAATACAAACAAGCTTTAATGTATTTTTACGTAATGTGTACTATGTACATAGCTGCATATATGCACATTAAGATATAGATTTAAGCAATTCCATGTTTTAAAAAATTCAAAGACAGACAGTTGTACATAAAAAGCCTAACTCCGGACGTCACTCTTCTGTTGCTTAAAATGACACAGAAAGATGGTCCAGCCGAGAGCAACTCCTCCAACAAAAACAGTGCGAGTCGCTGGTGGGATCAGGGAGAAGTTCACAGCCTGAGACACCAAGAATATAGTTAGGAAGAAAGCAAGGAAACATCTTAGAACTGATGGAGAGATATATAGAACTAATAAAGTACCTGCATTGTTGACCAGTAAACCACACCAGTCTACCGAAAAGAGAAGCAAATATTAAATTATTGTGTCGAACTTGATCCCAAACCTTTATTACTTGCGTTTATGTTCAGTAGATGTTGTGGTCTTCATTGTTTACCTTATATGAGGTCCAGAATTTATTTTTCCAGTCTTCAAAGGGATCTTCTGCACCTTCCAGTGTGCTCAGCCCTTTAGAAGTAATCATTCTTTTTTTAATTATATTCAGTGCACTTGAATTTTGAAAAAAGAGATTCAATTTGAGACTGATTCTTGTGTTTTGTATTTTTCTTTTCCTAAAACTTTTGAACACATTTTAAGTTTCAAGTACAGTGCATCCGGAAAGTATTCATAGTGCTTCACTTTTTCCACTTTTTTTATAGATTATTTTACAGCCTTATTCTAAAATGGATTAAATTCACTTATTTCCTCAAAATTATATGCACAATACCCCATAATGACAATGTGGGAAAAGATTTGTTGAAATTGTTGCAAATTTATTAAAAATAAAAAACCTGAAAAATCACATGTGCATAAGTTTTCACAGCCTTTGCCGTGAAGCTCTAAATTGAGCTCAGGTACATTCTGTTTCCACTGATCATTCTTGAGATGTTTCAGCAGCTTAATTGGAGTTCACCTGTTGTAAATTCAGCTGATTGGACTTGATTTGAAAAGGCATACACCTGTCTATATAAGGTCCCAGGATTGACAGTGCATGTCAAAGCACAAACCAAGCTTGAAGACAAAGGAATTGTCTGTACACCTCTGAGACAGGATTGTCTCGAGGCACAAGGCTGGGGAAGGTTACAGAAAAATTTTTGTTGCACTAAAAGTTCCAATGAGTACAGTGGCCTCCATCATCCTTAAGTGGAAGATGTTTGCAACCACCAGTAATCTTCCTAGAGCTTGCCAGCTATCTAAGCTGAGTGATTGGTTTAGAAGGGCCTTAGTCAGGGAGGTGATCAATAACCTGATGGTCACTCTGTCTGAACTCCAGCACTCTTCTTTGTAGAGAGGAGAACCTTACAGAAGGACAACCATCTGTGCAGCAATCCACAAATCAGGCCTGTATGGTAGAGTGGCCAGAAGGAAGTCACTTCCCACCTGGAATTTGCTATCTGAAGGACTCTCAGATCATGAGAAACAAATTTCTTTGGTCTGATGAAACTAAAATGGAACTCTTTGGAGTGAATGCCAGGCGTTATGTTTATACAAAAACCAGGAACCGCTTATCACCAGGCTAATACCATTCCTACACTGAAGCATGGTGGTGGCAGCATCATGCTGTGGAGATGCTTTTCAGCAGCAGGAACTGGAAGTCTAGTCAGGGAAGACGGAAAGATGAAAGCAGCGAATGTACAGAGACATCCTGAATGAAAACCTGCTTCAGAGTGCTCTTGACCTCAGACTAGGCTGACAGTTCATCTTCCGGCAAGACAATGACCCAAAGCACACAGCCATAATATCAATGGAGTGGCTTCACAACAACTCTGTGAATGTCCTTGAGTGGTCCAGCCAAAGCTCAGACCTGAATCGTATTCAACATCTCTGGAGAGATCTGAAAATGGCTGTATACCACTGCTTCCCATCCAACCTGATAGAGCTTGAGAGGTACTGCAAAGCGGAATGGGCAAAAATTCCCAAAGACAGGCCTGCCAAGCATGTGGCATCATATTTAAAAATACTTTAGGCTGTAATTGCTGCCAAAGGTGCCTCAACAAAGTATTGAGCAAAAGCTGATGTGATTTTTTTAGATTTTTAATTTTTAATTAATTTGCAAAAATTAAAAAAAAATCTTTTTTCACATTGTCATTATGGGCTATTGTGTGTAGAATTTTGAGGAAATAAATGAAATTAATCTAGTCCTAATAAATTAGGCTTTAACATGAAAATGTGGGAAAAGTGAAGTGCTATGAATACTTTGCAGAAGCACTGTACTGTAAAGTCATCCGTTTGCTTTAAGAAGAATAATTTCAATCCACAATTTCACAACACTGTGAACATGGCTATTTGGTATGTAAAAATATCATATTCAAATACTACAAAAAGTAATGGTCAAAACAGAAAACATTTTTAAACCACTTTATTATTATTATTATTATTATTATTATTATTATTATTATTTTCAAATTTAACCAAATCTTGTTTTTACAAGTGTAAAATTATTCATTCATTTTATAGTATTCTTCAGCTTAGTCCCTGATCTGTCAGAGATTGCCACAGCGAAATGAACCGCCATCTAATCAAGCATATGTTTTACGCAGCAGATGCCCTTCACAATCCAGAACCGTGCTGGGAAAAGTTTAAATATATTTAATGAAAAATGTTCTCATACTCACCAATGTAGAAAGCACTTATCGTCATAGGGGCAGCAATTAGCTGGTCCAAAATCACTTTAAGTGACACTCTCTTGGTTCCTCCTCCTGGAAACATTCTCTCTAGTCCCCGTAGCCAATGGTAATTGAAGTTAGCATGGAAACAAAACCCAACCAATGCCACTCGTGCAGTCTGGGACCAGTCAATGAAACTTCTATGAAACTGTGGAACATGTTGCATTTCACTTAAGGTTTGATTTCCTGCATCATTTGTTTTTGCATTGTACAGTGTTAAATCATCTGTCTTTCCTTCTTTTGATACAGTAAATCTCTCAATGGAGGTCTTGAATGTATCTTGTACTTCTTGTTCTGTCTCTTTGTCCTGTGCTTTTCCCATCACACCTTGCTGAATAAGATCTGCTGTGGCAAACAGAGTTGTGTATCCCACTACATTGGGAATGTATGGATGGGATTTGAACAAAGTCCATATTCTGTTCATGATGACCTCTGGACAGGGATTAATAAAAGACAATATTTAATTGAACTGAAAAACACACAGACGCACTATATTACATACACCAGTTCAAATAATCAGAATCTCTGTGGCAGCAAAGCAATGTAGACATGGTTCAGATAGTCTGCTCAAATTGAGCATCAGAATTGGGGTGTGGGGGGTTGGTTGAGTTTGAACATAGTTGTTTCATCATCATCATCACCATCATCATCATCGTTGTCTTCTCTAGAATTTATAGAAAATGGTCTAAAAAGAGGAAATCTGACTGGCAGTTCTGTGGGTGAACGTTCCTTCTTGAAATCACTGTTCTGAGGAAAATAACTAGATAGAAAGGCCACAATAACTGAACATACAACACATTGAGCCAGATTGCTTACAGCACCAAAAGACCACACAGAAAAGGAGACTACAATTTATATGGGCTCACCAAAACTGGACTAAAGGAAATTGGAAAATGTTGTCTGCTTTAGTAAGTATTATGTATGCCATTCTTGTGATAATGCCTGTTTTTCCTCCAATTCTCTCTCTCTCATTTGAACAGCCTCTCCTTTTATCTGTTGGTCTCTTTAGGCCTGCCTGCCTTAATAGTTGATTTGTTATGGAGGCATTCAATCATTATTGAGCAACATTACAGTAATGTGGGGGTTTGTCCGGGAGTGAACCCAGGAAATTTCACCCCAAACTGAAAATCATACTTGTTGTAAACAGCCTAAACATAGTTCTTGGGGCAATGTCTGTTTTTTCTCCTATTCTCCCCTATATATGTTGTCACAATAAGCAAGTTTATTAAAAAAGATTAATGAAAGTATATAATAATAAATGATAAGGACAGAGAGCTTAAATAAGGGATAAGGGGTTCAGCCTTTTTCTGTCATATAGTGTCATGAGTACATGTACTGTGCTGCTAGGTGGAGAAACTTTTCATTTTTTCACAAAATATAATGGAGTTTCTCTGTATTTGTGGCTTACTAGAATTGTGGGATTAGAGATATTTGTGTGAAGTAAGCATCTTTGATGCTCTGATATTTGCTGCAGTAAGTGAAGAAATGCAGCTTATCTTCCACAACTCCAGCAGAGCAGTGTGTGAGCTTTGGGCTCCTCCGGCTGTGCTTGTGTCAGCCCGTCTCCACACTCGGACTGTCTCTCTCTCTCTTTCTCTCTCATTTGCACACTCTCTATTTTTATCTGTTGTTCTCTTTAGGCCTGCCTGCCTTAATAGTTAATGTGTTATGGAGGCTTTCAATCAATTTTGAGTGACATTACAGTAATGTGGGGGCTCATTCAGGATTTCACCCAGGAAATTCCACACAAAAGTAAGAATCATGCTTGTTGTAGACAGCCTGATTGACAAACTTAACAAAAAAATAACAAATCAGTTGTCAAGGCAGGATGACCTGAAGAGCCTGTTAAAAGAAGAAAGAATGGGAGAAAAACAGATTCAGCCACAAGAACATCTATGAAATTGCGTCTTAATTTCTGCTACATCGTTTAATAACATCAGATATATATTAGCTTAAATATTATGACAAACTAGTTTGAAATCAACTGTTCTGGCCTCTGAAGGTGTGATGTTTCAATGATTTGCCCATATTGGCCCCCTTAATACCAGCTGAAAATTGTTTAAATGCCAAAGCCTACTTGAGTATTGTTGATGACCAAGTTCAATCTTATAAAGACTACTTTTCTAGCAGGATAACTGTCATGTCATGTTCAAATGATCTCAAACAGGTTTCTTGAACATGACAATAAATTTACTGTACTCAAATGGCACAAACAGAGCTTTGGATTGAGCTACTTTGCAGGAGATTTGCATCATAGATGTGCAGCCCACAAATTTGCACCTTTGTGATGCTATATCATGTAAATATTGACCAGAATCTCAAAGAAATTTTCAACACTTTGTTGAAAACATGCTGTGAAAGTATGCATGGCAAAACATGCTCAGTTAGTTACAGTAATTAAAAATTCATACATGATCATCTACTTAAAAAATAGCGTAAGGTTAGGTGAACCTAATGAAGTGGCCAATAAGTGTACACTTCATCAACAATAAATGCAATCTGACATTGTCCAAAATTTTCTTTTCCTTTTATGTTTAAAAATGCCCATTTATATTTAAATATCACAAATATGTTGTATAGTTTGATGTTTTAAAAAGAATAAAAATCACAGTGGTTTAACTCACCATGTAGGTGTCCAGTTTCAAGAATGAATGACAAATCACAAGGTCCACTCTGTGGGATCTCTTTGACTGAGTCTTGTAAACAAAGCTGGCTGATTGGTCAAACATAGACCAATCAAACCTGTTTGTTCTGTGGTACAAAGTTCTAGGAATGGCACGAGTAATGATAACATTTATCACCCAGTGTAAGAATGTGAGAAACAAGCACATGGCATGAACCTAGAGGGAATTATGAAAAGGAAAGACACATACTGTAGCTACAGTATTAATCGATTAGTTCATAACATTACTATGCTTTTTGTTACTAAAACCAAAGTAGAAATGCTCACACACATGAAGTACAGGGCTCACCAGTGTTGATCTTGACAAAGGAACATTCAAACGCCAGGTTCTTTAAACCAATGGAGAACATGTGCTGCAATGACCAGCACATGTGTGTAGTTGTACTAAATATAGTTTAGACTCTTCTTTCACACCCTGGGGCTTATGTTACAATGGTTCTGAAAGGTAATGAATCTATAATTATTTAAAATAACCTTGAATGAGTTTCACTATAATTCAAACATCTTTATTTCTATTGTGCTTTTTACAATACATTGTGTTAAAGCAGCCTAACACAGATAAATTTGTAATAAATGAAAAACTCTGCAGTTCAGTTCAGTTATTATATAAAAATGTCTTTTTTTTTTTGGTTAATTGAAACAAGGAAATAAATATCTATTGTTTAGCAGTTTTTTTTTTTTTTTTTTGCATTTAGTCATTCATAAGTGTTTTGTAATCATTGATTTATGCTTTTGAATTACATTATGTGAGCTTACTCTCTCCAACAACTTTTGATAAAGTGAGCTTTTAAATAAATTTTATTAGTTTGAAATTATATATTGCATAGGTTGATCATTTAAATTACAGTTCTAATAACATGAGCCAGGTCAAAGAAGATCATCAAGAGGTGACATGCAATAGAACATTCCATTGCAACAGCAACGCCCAGCAACAGCCCCTTGTTTTCACCATTTTGGAGTGAAAGCGTTCAGCAGTCCATCAAATCTTATTGCTGTCGCGATGGCAAGCAGCTGCTTTGTTTTTCATTTATTTATTTAATAAGTCGATTGAAGCTGAAATACAACAATCCAACACTTACAATTAAAGACACATTTTAACAGCTAGACTTGTTTGATATATTTTAACCATATTTGTTTTCTTGAAGCTGTCACTTTTAAGTGAAATTACTTTAAAGGACTTTAATTGAATAGTTTACGCACTGGCATAATACAAATTAATACTGGGGTGTTAAATGAAATTAACATGACTTTAAAGTTTGTTAATAACATATTGACAGCACATTTTGTTGCAGTATTTTATAGTTTTTTCCAGTGTTGTCTGTTAAAGAAAGACTAATAAAGCTTTTATGTAAAGCCACTTTGTTCAAAATGATAGAATATTTCATCATTTTTTTATTCATGATTTTTAAGCTGTCTTTACAAATCATGAAAGCCATACAAACTACTACTAGATAAAGTAGTTTTTGTTGTGGGGTGTACTCATTTTTGTATCACTCTAATTTGAGGATAGATAAAAAGTAAAATTGTAATCTAAGGTATTTTGTTAACCTAATATTTTTATGTTTTATGTTTTTTATGTTATAAGTGAAAAAGATATTTAATATATCAGATATAGTAAACTTAGTCTTGTCAAAATTTTTGAAATTGTTTTCATTAAGATATTGTTTAAAATGTTACGTTTCAAATGGGGTTTATGCTGAGAGCATATAATATTTTAACTCATGTTTAACTCAATATTGTAATTCATTATGTCTAACGGTAGTTATCCGTGCTGTTGTTTTATTGGATTTTTCATTTCAAAATGGTTACCGCTTAAAACTAGTGGCTGTTTCACAAATAGCAACAGAGTGTTCCCTCTTAGTGATTCTATGCTCTTTGGCCAATTTAAAGTCGTACAGTACTATACGGGTCACCTGTATCAGGCCTTCGTTTCCACTGCTAAATGGCTACCAGTGGTACTCCTTTGGTGGGTGTGGTGTACGAAAGTTTTAGTTGACATCATTGGCGCTCAAGGATTTGTCTACAGTAAAGCTATACGGGTCATTCACAGATCATATGAGAAACACTTCTCACAAAACAGATGCTTTACACAGATAAATACTTGTGTATAAATGTTCATTACTAACGTATGAACAGGATTTGATTAGCTGCAGACCAATGATTTAAAATAAGCACTTAAACTCTCCGTCATCGAGTTTCGCTTTCAGATTTAAAGGGCTAGCGTTGCACCAGACCCCCGTAAGTGGTGTCGTTTGAAAGTGTAGAATCTATATTTTGTGCACATATGCATCACTTTGGTTTTTATTCTACTGTATAAAAGTTATTTACACTTAAATACACAGTATTTTGGATACCCGAGCTAGGTATTTTACATTGGTTCATTTTCATATTTTTTATATGACACATGTACAATTTGTAGCTCAAATGAAAGCTCTTGCCGGTGCTCATACAGTTCTAGCATTCTTTTTACTGAATTATATTCATATGCCAAACAGTTGTTGAATGAATTATGGTGTTTCCATGGAGCAGAAATGTAAACAATACATTCATGATCAATAAGCAGTCCCAGCTAGCACAGACAGCTGTCATCTTTTACCTTATGCTGTGCCCTTCAGGGCTGTTCTCCTCTGTTTTTGAGGTGATGTACATAAGTAATCCTTTTATATGTCTGATGTGGTCCAAACACAGTGAATTATGTTCGATCAAACAAAAGAATAGTGAAATATGTAAACAAGGATCGGTCTCTGTGGCTTGTACAGCACCTCTCATCAGTTAGAATGCAATAACTTTTGCATATTATGGTAGAGACCTTTTTCTTTTTTTCCTATGATTACAGACATGTGCAGGAACCACCAAAATAAATTACAGCACCCTAGACCACACAGAACCTAAAAGGTACACTTTCAAATTTGAGTTTATAAAAAAAAAAATGCAAAAGCGCCTCTTTTTTTTAGGTGTTTATTATAACACAGACGACATATACAGTTATTTTAAACACTTTCAATAGTGTTTTATAAAAATTCAAAGGGTTTTCTTTAAAATGATACCAAATTTTTGCATTTACAAATCTTTATGTGGATTTGGGAAGCTTTTAAATTTGGGTAGGCAAAATCCAGGCGGAAATTTCCAAATAGCAGCAGAGTTTAAGTGGATAACCCTCTCTAATGTCTGATTACATAAAATAAATGAATAAAGGCAACATATTAACACATACGGACCTTTACAGTTTCTGATATGTTACCAATTACAGTAAAACTACACACAGCACACATTTAGGCCTTATTTGGGTTCAAAACAACAAGCAACATATAGCCCACAGTCAGTGCAAACTTCTAATCTGTATCTTTAATCTTCGCTAGCACATGTAATTTCAGTTAGAATGTAATTCCATTATTCCGATTTCAAAACAGTCCAAAAGGTGATGATATTAATTAAACATGGCAGTTTGTTCATGTTTTCTGAAAAAAATATTTGCTCTTTTGTTTTTTCCAGCTTTTTTATTTTTATTTTTTTTTGCATGTCAGTCTCGCGTTTGTTTCTGACAGGATCGGAATGTCAGAAGCCACATTTACTCCTGTTGGATGTAGCTCATCCATTTTGGTGGTATGCTGACATTACCCTAGATATGGTGGCTCTAGATACATTACAAATACTTGCTGTCTTGGTCAAAGATGCGCCAGCAAATATCACACCAACAATTTGTCATCTTTTGATCTCTGATGTCACCCATAATGTTGTGTGCATTGCAATTTGTTGAACAATATTTACTCTGCTAATTAAACCTTCAGACTCTGCTTTTACTGGTGAAATGTGCAATCAATGAAGATTGGTCACCTGGGGCCTGTTTCAGAAAGCAGGTTAAGTGAAAACTCAGAGTATTTTAACCCTGAAATGAGAGAAACTCTGGGTTTTCCGTTTCAACTTTAACTCAGGGTCAGTTACCGTGGTAACTTACTCTGTGAATCTAACCTGGTCCAGATCAGGTTTTATTCTCTAAACTCTGAGTTTCTGTCAGTCTCCTCCCCTTTTTTAAAGATGAACCGTATTTTTCGGTTTAGCCTTACGTTTCCACCCACCTATTTTAAAGCTCATTTTGGAGATGCCCATAAAAACGATTAATGGAAATGTCATGATGCACATAACTTTTGAAAATACGCATAATAAAACATGTGCATAACTGAGGTTAAACTTTTATTTGATAAGAAAAGATGTGCATAAACTATGAAGTGCACTTAACAAATTACAGTATGTACATTAAAAAAAAGGTTTGTTAGAGATGATGATGAAAATGTGAGTGAATGGACAAACCAGCAGACTGGGCACAGTGTAGAACATCTTAAATGTTGTATTTGGTCATTGAAAACTGTTTCAGTATTATTGTATATTATTAATTACCTCCAAGCGTCTGGAGCGTGTCAAGAGTCTTTGCATCTGGCTTCAAACGCCCCCATGTGTTCATTGCGTGTCAGCATTGTCTTGTGTCTCTGAGGCGCAAGTTCATTTGTTAAATAAATAATTAATTGACGCAGCTTGTTCTACCGCAGTAAATTCTGTTTTTACTGTTGATATTTGGCACAAGTTATTCAAGAAGTGACAATTTTGTTCTCTTTGACTCATTGGATAAAAACGCTGCTTTATTTGCATCTTTTAGGTGTTATTCCAGTTTTGCACAAATTTATGTAATATATTTGGATGGAAACATAGATATTGCCTACATTTTTGTCACACACAGAACAAAGTCACGTACGAGGCTTGTCCTTTTTCATAAATAATTAGCTTAACATTTGACATGTACTGTTACTAGATTAATGGGATTATTATTCTTTCTAAAAATTATTTTTAGTTCTGCTTACCTTCTAAATGTTATATCAACCACTATCACTTGATTAATAAAAAGGCAGACACACAAGTGCACTTTTAATCTATTAAAACTGATCAACGTGTATAAAAGTTTAGAAACATTTTATAAACGTCACACATTATATTACTTATTTTATTATACTTAAATATTTTAATACTTTAAATTAAAAATTACGCATTAACTTGAGCAGCTGTTTTCCCAGGCTAACTGTCTCTGTTTCACTTATGGTTGCTTCTTTTTAAATATATACGCTCATATTTGCCATAACTTTGCATGAGCAGATCAAATTCAGCCGGAGAAAGAAATGCTGATCTCTTTTTTTAAGATGTTGCCATAGTCACTCATAATATCTGCGCTCCATTGATAATGCCTTTTATAGTCACAGTGTGCGCGCTTAACTCTGAGTTGGTCTACTTAAAGTTGATTGATCTAACTCAGATCACCTATTCTGAAACCGAAAACTCAGAGTTTTTAATCTCTCGGTAAATCAACTCAGAGTTCAAGTTTAAACTCCAAATTGTTTGAACCTCCTTACTGAAACAGGGCCCAGGCTTACCAAATTTAGCCTTGAAACATCCAATTGTCATGATCACCAATGATCTGTACTCCATAGATTGCTGGAATACACCCACAATCACTTATGGACTACAAATCTGCCATTGTTGGACTACAACGTCATGCACTTAGCTCATACACAGATGCTCCTCATTCTGACTGATTACAAACGCACCACTGGAGGATTGTCAAGGACTGATTACACACACTATTTAAGCAGCACACTCACTCCAGTGGCCGAGACTTGTTTACTGTATATGACATTACAGTGTATTTCTTTTGTCTTGTTTTTCCTTTGTTTACCCTCGCCTTGTTTCTCTAGTTATCTCTGTCTGCTGCCTGCCTCCGACCTCTCACCAGTTATTTTGACTTTGATTCTGGATTGCCTTCATACATCTGTTTGCACCCATGTTGACCATTGCTTGCCTGACTTCCTTATTAAACATGCATTTGGATCTGAACACTTTTGTCAGTGTCACATCCTGGGTTACACCAACTCTAAATTGATCAATGTTTCAGTTTCATTGTTCAACCCCTGTAAGTGAAATGTTCAACTAAGTGTATGTGTTTTGCTTAATATTATGCATTGGTTATAAAGTCCTTGTAAGATTTGTATATTCTTTTCATGTCTTGGATTAAATCGAGTGGCTCTGCACATTCTCTAGAGGCCTCAAGATGGGCATGCCAAGGAAGAAATAGAGAGAGATTTTTAAAAGACAATTATGTGTAGCTACTGTTCATGATATTTTAAGCAAGAGATATAGAGATGCTTTGTGGATATGCTTTACTAAAAAGACTAGTCTTTAATCTAATTTTAAACTGGGAAAGAGTTTCTGAGCCATGGACATTATCTGGAAGACTATTCCAAAGTTTAGAAGCCAGATAGGAAAAGCTTGACCTTCATTAGAAGATTCGGTTTTTGTACAACGATCAGATTGGATTGAAGCAAGACAGAAGGTTGGTTAGATAAACAGGAGACAGATTATAATCAACTTAGAACTTAACATGATGTGATTTTCCAGGTGCTCTGGTTTCCCCCAAAGTCCAAAAACAAGCGATAGAGGTAAATTGGAGAAACAAAATAGTGTGTGAGTATGTGTGTGTGTGTGTGTGTGTGTGTGTGTGTGTGTGTGTGTGTGTGAATGAGAGAGTGTTTGGGTGTTTCCCAGTGTGGGGTTGCAGCTGGAAGTGCATCCACTGTGTAAAACATATGTAAGAATAGTTGGCAGTTCATTCCACTGTGGCGACCCTACAATTATGTGTGATGCATGCAATTAAAGAAATATCACTTTGTGTGGACAAAGGACCAGACATCATGTGCTGCAGCACCAAGACAGTTGATACAGTGGTTGCCTAGCAGCATAAAAACCGCAGCACACTGCTCTTTTCTAAAGGCCGTGTGGTCCACCTCATATTTTCACAATTGAAAAGTATGTTTGGTGTGATCAGGTTTGAAAGCAGTCAATTTTATTCCCCTTCCTTAAAGGAGACAATCCATGTTTGATTATGTGTTTGAAATCTATGTTTTTTTTTTTTTTTTTTTTTTTTGTGATGTAATTTCTGACAGGACACCACATTCATCTCACAGTACTAGAGGGAAATCTGCTGGCTGACTCATGCTACTGCCAGTCTGCCATTTGGGTTCCACTATATATTTTACCTGTTATAATGTGTTATAATTGGCTCCCCATTTTATCAGGTCATGCTCTTTTGTCAATGTTTTTCTTAATGTCTGTACATCTTTAACTTCCCCAAAATTTACAACAGGTTTACTCTGTCTTTCATGTCCATGCAATAAATCCATGATTCAGAGTTTCATTCATCATACCTTTTCTGTTGTTCTTCTCATGTCTACAGAGTCAGGAAGTTTATTGGAAGGGGTACTTTCCAGAGAACAGAAGTTGTTTCCATTCCAGGGCAATTTGGACTGCCCATTGATTGAAAACTTCCTCTCGCTCTGCTTTCTCAGGAAAGCCTGGAGAAGACCTTTGGGGAAGAGATACTGAGTTTGTTCTCCGAAGAGCTTTTGCTTAGTTCTGCTTGCATCAGCCTGGTTGACCTGTTTGTTGTTTGCAATCTGTGCTCATGGCAATTGAGCTGCACATGTTCTCAGATTTGTTCCTCTATTTCTCTATTGCTGGTAATCTGTGTTCCAATGACTCATTCTCTCAATCTGCTATAGTCTATCAGTCCTGTTGAGTCAAAGACTAGTTTAGTCTTGTTCTTTCACCGGTGTTCTCTATTTAGTCAAACAGTCAACAGAGCTGCAGACTAGGTGTCGGAGCCTGAAGATGGACGTGGAGAACTGCAGGTGTGAGTAGATCAACGGCAGGTGATCAGGCTGGCCGATAGGATCAATGCAAAAACTTTGGTTGGTAGCTTGGTGGCTTAGTGGTTAGCATGGTTGCCTTACAGGTCACAGCTGAGCCAGGATGCCTTGCTGTTTGCTGTCTGCTTGGGATTCATCTCGCTCTGCTGTTTGTTAGAAAAAGAATCAAGCCACAATATATAATTTCAGGTGTGGTGAAATATTGCAACCAATTGTTGATAACTACTCTCAGAAATAAAGGTACACAAGCTGTCACTGGGGCGGTACCTTTTCCAAAGGTACAAATTTGTACCTAAAATGACCATATTAATACCTCAAGGGTACATATTGGTACCCAAAAAGTAAAAATGTGTTCCTCTTAAAATTTTTATGTACTAATATATACTTTCGAGGAACCAGTATGAATCCATCAAGTACAAATGTGCACCTTTTGAAAAGGTACCACCCCTCGCGCACCTTTATTTATGAGTGTACTGTACTTCCACTGTCAAAAATGTATGTATTGTTCCACAGAAAAAAAAGATAGTCACACTAGTTTTTAAATACATTTTAAGTCCGTAATTTAAAAATATTATTTACATTTTTGGTTAAAACTACAACTCTAAAAGATGTTTAACTCTTTTAGAAATTAAATGTATCAATGATTTACAGACCTGGTATATACAGAAGTAAAATAGATCTTATTAATTAAAAAAGTGAATATGCTCCTGCTTTGAATCCTGCTGTATTTTCTGCCTTCTTAACCATGCTCCATTGTTGGATTGCCCATAGATATGTAAAAACAACATTTTGTCTGAGAGCTGAAAATGTTAAGGCAATTTGTCTGTGGCAACCAGTAAAGCTCTCAGACGGGAGAATGTGTTAATGAGGATCCGAGATTAAAGGCATCAATTAAGGGCCTGTTAAGCTCTTAACCGGTGTGCAGCGTTTGCTAACACTTAACAAGCGCTTTTTTTGACAATGCACAAGGAAGCCACACGACCACAACCAGTTGACTTCTAGGTAATTGCTTTTCTTTTCATTTCACTGCACCTCTGTGTCCCATTTAATGGTGCTGTCTTGCCACCCTTTATCTAAGCAGACAAAGAATTGTTCATTCTGATCGTCACCAACCAATGCCACGCTTCCCTTCATTTAATAATCATTCATTCTCTCTCCCAGTGTCTCTTGGTCAGTCAGGCTGCATGACTGCATCTCCCGTGCAGAGCCTCGTTTGAAAGGGGATTCTTACTGAATAACAGAAGGTAAGTGATGCTTTATATTACAATATTTCATTTAGTTATGATTATCAGGTTTTTGTAGATCTTATATTCAGATAATAACTGAATATTGTTTGAATGTACTGTATATGGCAATAGTGTATGTTGTAGTAGATTTTCCCTTTTAGTTTTATGCGATACAAATGTTGTTAAATACCACACTGTAAAACCCAACAGTCAACTTTATCAAATGACATGAGAGTAGTTAACTCAAAATTGACTGAAAGTTAATTCTACTTATTTAAAAAAAGTTTTGAACTCAGTGTTGAAGGTAATGAGTTAATTAAGTACATCATTACTTCAACTTAAATGGATTTAGTTCACAGTATACATATAGATAAGTTTTTTTTTTAACTCAAATGGTTTATAGTAATCGGTTTTCTCAAACAATTTGAGTTGCCTTAACTTATTGAGTTTTACTGTACTCATTTGTTTTGAGTTCTCTTCATTTCTTGGATTTTACTGTGCTCAGATTGCTTCGTTTACTCAAATAGATTAAGTTCATAGTACTCATTAGGATTAGTTTTTGTAACTTAAATGGTTTGTTGTAATCTGTTTCTTTAAATGGTTTGAGTTACCTTAACTTTTGGGGTTATACAGTGGATTAAAAGTGATTCACTGGCTCGTAATAATAAGGGAACTACTTTAAAATATATACAGTACCAATTGATGCTTTGTACTTTCCATTTGGTTTCAAATAAGCCATCTTATTCTCCACTGTTTTGCTATAAATGAGAATTTACTATGGTGGCAAAACCTGTTAGTCACTTTTGTGTTTTTTAGAATTAGAATTCTTCTTTGGGGTCTTGGAATATTTGATTATCGGAGGTCTTGGGGGGCAAAAAGGTTGATAATCACATTATGTTCAGGAAATACAATGTATTTTAATGTTGTTTTTTTAAACCATTTTTCAACTAAACAAAAAGATAATTAGAGGAACAGTTATTCATGAGAGTGTTTCTACATGTACAGTAGCATTTTGTGTCTCCAACATAAATGTACTAATTTTTAAAACCAAAAAATTGTAATGAAATAGTTTTAAATAATAAACAAATAACATCAAATAAAAAAAAAAAGTCTAATTTATATGGGCGGCACAGTGGAGAAGTGGGTAGTGCTCTCGCCTCACAGCAAGAAGGTCGCTGGTTCGAGCCTTGGATAGCTCATATGGCATTTCTGTGTGGAGTTTGCATGTTCCTCCCATGTTCGTGTAGGCTTTCTCCCAGTGCTCCAGTTTCCCCCATAAGTTCAAAGACAAGCGCAATAGGTGAATTCATTCATACAGCGGAATGAACCGCCAACTTACCCAACTTATGTTTTACGCAGAAGATGCCCTTCCGGCCCCAACCAAGCCCATACACACTCATTCAAAGACATACACTATTGCCAGTTTAGCTCATTTGATTCACCTATACCCGCCAGTCTCTGAACTGGGGGGAAAGCGAAACACCTGAGGGAAACCCCACGCGAACACACAAACACCACACAGAAATGCCAACTGATGCAGCCAGGGCTCGAACCAGCAACCTTCTTGCTTAGAGACGATTGTGCTACCCACTACACCACCTTGATGCGGCTATAGGTGAATTGAGTAAGCTAAATTGTCCGTAGTGTATGTGTGTGAATGATAGTGTATGGGTGTTTCCCAGTGATGGGTTGCAGCTGGAAGGGCATTCGCTGCGTAAAACATATGCCAGTATAAGTTGACGATTCATTCTGCTGTGGCAACCACTGATTAATAAAGGGACTAAGCCGAAAAGAAAAGGAATGATTGAATAAATGAATGAATGAATGAATGAATGAATGAATGAATGAATGTTTTCATATGTATTTAGGGACATTGGTCTTGAAAACATTAACTTATTAATAAGTTATTAACTTATATTATTTAACTTATTAAATATTAACCTATTTTGGGCTGTCTCTGATCCTTGAATCTTACATTTAGGTTTAATATTTATGAAAAAGTAGATATTATTCTGTCCCTGCAATCTGGTCATCTCTGTTATATTGGGGATAAAAAGGCATAACAATTTGTAAAGCACTGATAGAAAAAGCATGTGACCTGCTCCATATGTTATCACTTCCTCTGGCAGAAAACTTGAGAAAGACATTGAGGCATATCATTATTCTTCTCTCATTATTTTATGCAAAATATAATATAAAGTAATCACATGTCAACTCTGTTATTGTGACATTTACCCCTTATGTACTGTTGAAGATGTTTTCATCCACTCTGGGGTGATTTTGTGTCTTGACTTGGCCATAACTTTTTCCATGTGACCGGTAGCAGAATGATTTTTGGAGACAAATCATATTTTGATATATTTTGAGAAAATGCTTTGTTTAAAAAAGGATTCAAGGATAAACTCTGGCCAAATTTACCCTTTGGTTATGTTAGGGATGAAAACATCCACTAAATTAAACTGCTGTAAAAATGTATTAGATTTTTTTTTCTTTCTACTTTTTATTTGCATAAAACTTTATTAATCAACCTCAGTCCTGATTAAAACTTTCAAATTGCTCAGAAAAATTCAATAAATGATGTCACTAATTTGGTAAAAAAAAAAAAAAAAAAGAAAAAGAAAAACACCCACACACAAGATGATATATTTTCAATCTAAAAAATTATTAAGAGCTGGATTATTTTACCTTTTATCAAAGACATTATATAACATTGCCTTTGATGCGTTAAAAAAAAAATATATATATATTTACTGTTGGTGGCTGTTTTTTTACTTAGGGCCTACTTGCACTACAGTATATGCTATCTGAACCGTGCCCAGGCCCATTTCCAGGCCAAAAACAGCTAACAATGGTAAATTAGTGAGAAAATATGAAAATTTAACAATGCATCAAAGCCAATGCTGTTACTAATACTATACATGTCCAAGGCTGTGATAAAAAAATATCTAGTTCAAAATTACTTTTTTATATTTTTCACCAAATCATTGACATTGTTTGTGAACTTGGCAATTAAAGAGTTAAAATCCTGTAATTTTCTAAAAAAAAATAATTGTAGTTTTGATCAGGGCTGAGGTTTATTAACAGATTTATGCAAAACAAAACTGATTTTTTTTTTTATCTAATGCATTTTTACAGCAGTTTAATTCAGTGGATGTTACCATCCCTAACATGACAAAAGGATAGCAAATTTAAGCAGTGCACAAGTGTTAAAGGTGCAGTATGTAAGTTTAACACCCAAGGGTTGAACTAGGTATTGCATTCTTGCCACATTGAGGACCAACAGCAAGTCTCAAGCCTAATGGCTGATTTAAACCGTGTTTCTAAATAAAAGCAACAGCACGCAATAGAAGGAACAATTTCCATATTAAGATAATTTTTTGTTCTAACCATAAATGAATTGATATAGTAGAAACAGCTTCTATTTCTCACAGGGGAACAACAGGATAAACTGTGATCACCTCAGGTACACCTCATGTGCTTTATCCAGCGTTAAATGCTAACAATGTGAGATTGAATGCCATTTTACATCACATTTATTTTTCATACTACTGAAAGCAGCAGCAGATAGTTCACCTCAGATCTTGAAAATAAATAATTTGAAATTGAACTTTAGAGCTGTTACACACTCAGCAATTCAGAATATATATTTAATAATGTTAAAGAGGTATGTATTAATTAGATTATTATTCTTACCATTTTGTGAGTGAGTGCATATTCTGTATTTTTGAATGGCTGTATTTAAATTCCTGTCGGGTTTCGTCTGGTGCAGCCAAATTGCTTTTCACTGCAAATCTCGTCACATAGTGTGTTGTTAGGACATGCAGTTACAAAGTAACATGCTCACCTAATGCTTATGTTCATAATATTTATATTATTTGCTAATAATAACCCTTATGTGGAAATCTTTTCATTTTGGAGTGTGCCACTGTCCACTGGAGGTCGCATTTTGGTCACGGACACATGCTTTGAGAGTGTTCCTGACTGAATGACTGAAAAGTGGGTTTTTCCAACAAGGCAACTCAGATTGCTGAATTTTAATTTGGTAAGCTGGGATTGGGCAGGTTAAAAATAAATAAATAAAAATAAAAAAAATAAAAACAGACTGCCCTATTTGCCCATTTTCAAAGCAGAATACCTGACTTCAACATTTATTTTTCAGATAAACAAGAATGTTCACTTGGCATGTTTCTTAAATATCTGCAAACATAATATGGTATTTGTATGCTTTAGAGGAGTCAAACACTTAAATACAGCACCATTAAGTGAACTTCTCATTCAATTATGTGTGTGATAAAGGGCTGGGGCAACGCAGTGGCGCAGTAGGTAGAGCTGTCACCTCACAGCAAGAAGGTCACTGGGTCGCTGGTTCGAGCCTCGGCTCAGTTGGTGTTTCAGTGTGGAGTTTGCATGTTCTCCCTGCATTCGCGTGGGTTTCCTCCGGGTGCTCCAGTTTCCCCCACAGTGCAAAGACACGCGGTACAGGTGAATTGGGTAGGCTAAATTGTCTCTAGTGTGTGAGTGTGTGTGAATGTGTGTGTGGATGTTTCCCAGAAAAGAGTTGCGGCTGGAAGGGCATCCACTGCGTAAAAACGTGCTGGATAAAATGACGGTTCATTTTGCTGTGGCGACCCTTGGATTAATAAAGGGACTAGGCCGACAAGAAAATAAATGAATGAATGAATAAATGAATGAATGAATAATGGGCTGGGGGAAATAATAAGCTTGTGCTTCATCCTGCTCCATTTTAACCATGAATTGTTTCGTGTATAATTTTTCTAATTAAAATAAAAAGCAAATCTAAGCAAATTAGCTTTTTTTGTCTTTCACTCATTCTCATGAATTTTTATCTCATTTTACCCCCAGAGCAATGCGACCATCCAGTATTTTGACCTTTGAACCGGGGCTGGAGCATGGAGTTCCATGGGGACGAGATCTTTTTACTTTTGTGACCTCAGCAGCAGGTCACATGATGAGAACTTTACAAAGACCACGAAAAAATAAACCCTCAAAACGACAAGTCAATCATCGCAGGTTTCTACACAACATGATACAGAGGTATGTTATTTGTACTCTACTGCAGATATAAAGTTTGGTGTGGTTTAAAAGGTTTTTGGCTGCACTTTATTTGACAGTATATTACTTATTAAAGAAAGTACTGGGTGATGCTTATTAACCCAGTTTTTAAAATCATTAATTTAAAAAAATGGTAACACTTTACAATAAAGTTATAATGCCTTTACTAACATGAACAAACAATGCACAATACATTTATTACAGTATTTGTGAATGTTTACTAATCTTAGTTAATGGAAATAAAGCTGTTAGTTCATGTTAACGCACGGTGCATTAATGTTAGCAAGCATGAATTTGGATTTTAATAATGCATTGGTAAATGTTGAACTATGATTAATAAACGCTGTACACGTATTGTTAGTAAAATACATTAACTAATGAAACCTTATTGTAAACCTTATTGGTCATATAATTACAGGAATAGAGTAAAACATTATTACATTTTTATATAAAGATTTCCCTTTTTTATAACAAAACAGGTCATACTACAAATTTATAGCAGACTTTATTCTTACATGATCCCTCAGAATGCATTGTAATGCTGGTTTGGTGCTCAAAATGGTTTCTTATTAATAATCTTAATAACAGATGTGTGATATTTTAAAAACAAATATAAAAAATAATTGTATTCAAAGTTGCAGGGCAACATGTTTTGTGCTTGTCTGTGTCTACACTGAGTGTTTGATTTGTACAATAAAACAATACCTAAATATTTTATTTTTATTTTTCACAAGTTTTTGTTTCCAAATAAAATTCACTCATAGAATTAAGGAAAATTTGCTTAAATATTGAGAAAATGTATTTATACAAGGCGTCACAGTGGTGCAGTGAGTAGCACAATTGCCTGACACCAAGACGGTTGCTGGTTTGAGTGTTCCCGTGGGTTTCCTCCGTGTGCTCCGTTTCCCCCACAGTCTAAAGACATGCGGTATAGGTGAATTGGGTAGGCTAAATTGACCATGTGTATGTGTGTGTATGTGAAAGAGTGTGTATGGATGTTTCCCAGTGATGGGTTGCAGCCGGAAGGGCATTCGCTGCATCAAATATATGCTGGATAAATTTGCGTTTTTTTTTGCTGTGGCGACTCCAGATTAATAAAGGGACTAAGCCGAAACGAAAATGAATAAATGTATTTAAACAGTTCTGAAATAAGCTATACTTTTTAAATATATGCTTTACCTAAAACATATAAATAAATAACGCACCGTAGAGTTCTGGTTAATATCTATAAAACATAACAGAACAGAAGTAAAGAGATTCTAAATGGAGACCTCAATACCTATACACAAAATAAGATGTCATTTTTAACCAATTGTGTAATAAACAATTGTGTGTAACAATGTGTAATAAATTGTGTTTATTGGTTTTGTCAGCATCTGTGTGGGTTTTGTGCTAAATCTTCAGTAATTGTCTGTTAGGAGCTTTTAAATAACTTGAAGCAACTAGTGAAGAATTAATGTGTGTTTTTTTTCTATTTAATTTTTAATTCTGAGAGAGTTTTGTTGTAGTAATTAATATTTATGCAATCATTAGTCCCTTTCACACAGTGATACCGGTAAATACCCGGAAAATTTCCGGAACGACTTTACCAGTAAAAAAAAAAAAAACGGTGTTCACACAGGCGAGGACGTTACTAATTTTTTTTTTGGAAAAGACCGTTCACACATCCATTCCAAAATACCGGCAAATTCTGTCATCATTAACCAGAAATTAGCTCTTAAAGGATGGGCTTGTATTTGTAAACATTTGACTACATTACAAACTCTGTGAATGGATCAGTATTGTGAACAACTTCGATGAAAATATAGAGAAACACTTTCGCATGTCAAGATCAACATGATTTGTGTGTGTGTGCTGGCGCTCACGGGCTGCTTCTGCAACTGTAGGAAGCAGAGCTTGAGGGTAAACAAACAACAGCTTATCATAAAAATCTTATCGATAATTATTTACACAGTTGGCATTAGGAAGGAACATATAAACTTTATCTGACTAACATCTAGCTGCTAAATGTATCTCGGAAAATATCCAAAGGCATTTATTTTCATTAACCATGCGAACATGAATGCGTCTGTCTGTTCTAATTGGCTAAAGTAGACGTCTCACGTCAGCTCGTTCTAGACGTGCACATGCTCCATTCCGGCAAGTTACAGATAATGTTACAACTTCTCTTTCCGGAAAATAGCCTGAACGAATTTACCGGTATTTTCGAAAAGGGCCTGTTCACACATACAGGCCTTTCCGGAAAATTGCCGGTAATTTTCCAGAAAGGTCTGTATGTGTGAAAGGGCTTATTAACATCCATTTACTCCCTATCAAAATCTATGCAATATTTGTAATTTAGCAGTTTAGTACCACCTGGTTGTAAAAATATAAATCATAAAAACATGTAATGACATGGTGTAACCACTGGGTTCTGATAATAATATTTCTACAAAGCTGCTTGGAGATTACTCATTTGTTTAGTCATTACTAAGAAATTGTGAATTTGGAAAATAAATTTAGAATAGACCTGTAGCCTTTTTTCCCAAAAAAGTTGACCTTTTTACCTCATTAAGACTATTTAATTATGAGCTTTAAATAACGCATTTTAGTGTCATAAGCACTATTTTATCTGAAATAGAATGCATGGTCATTCATTCATTCATTCATTTTCTTGTCGGCTTAGTTATTAATCCGGGGTCGCCACAGCAGAATGAACCGCCAACTTATCCAGCAAGTTTTCACACAGCGGATGCCCTTCCAGCCGCAACCCATCTCTGGGAAACATCCACACACACACACACATACACATACACTACAGACAATTTAGCCTACCCAATTCACCTGTACCACACAGAAACGCCAACTGAGCCGAGGTTCAAACCAGTGACCCAGTGACCTTCTTGCTGTGAGGCGACAGCACTACCTACTGCGCCACTGCCTCGCCGAATGTATAGTCATCATAACCAAAAAAGGTTCATTTAAAAAATCAAAGATTACAATAATCGGCAAAATAGTATTGAAAATAATTTTATTATCGGTCGCTTTTGGTGCTTCACACTTTTTTATTGGTAACTTTTTGTTTCAAGAATAAGGTCCAAGATTTAGAATAAAAGTTACTTGTAAAATATTTTCTTTATTTAAAAACAATACAGTAGCAGAAGATAACTTCACTTACGTCAGATTGTATGCTATGTTTTCTTGCACAGCTGGATGATGGACTCATGAAAATAAATTGTGTGCATTGGCCAAAACTGATTAGCTGAAGCGACAGCCAGCAGCGGATTCCACTTGGTCCTAATACCTTTTTTGATGGGTTATTTTTCACTATTTATGAATAGTCAAAATAGGACAAATGAGCATGCATGGGACAAATTCTTGACCTTTGTCATTGAGGGGTGAGTCTTTGAAACCACCCCAAACTCCCCTGGCTATGGGCATGTAGACAATCTAAATAACTTCTCTTTGAAAAGTTTTAGCCATTGTTTGTTTGAAAAGGTGATTGGAAGTCTTTTAATTTTTATATTACAGAAACTGTATATATTGCTTTAGAGACTACACAAAAGCCTTAAAATTTTATAATATGCTGTATGTTAATCTTTGTGTGTGTGTATTTTGCACCTCTATAGAGTGTCACCCCTTCACTCCTGTGCACTTTTTTTCAGCATCATGGTAGATTTGTTGATTGCGTAAACAAAACATTCTCTCAATGTTAATTTTTGACCCTGATGACCACAAGTGTGTGTGGTTGTGTGTGTCTATCAAGACTATGTGCTGATTTTTCAATTATGACTGAATTCTAACATTTTCTTGCACAAGTTATCAAACTGTATGGGTGTTGCCTGGTGAAGGGCATCCGCTGCGTAAAACATATGCTGGATAAGTTGGCGGTTCATTCTACAGTGGCGACCCCTGATTAATAAAGGGACTGAGCCAAAAATAAAATAAAATGAATGAATGAAATTGTCAGACTTTTTTCTGATTCATAGGTGTGTGGGTATAAGTTGATGAGTGTGTCTCAGTGTTCAAGTGTGTCATCTCTTTACTGCTGAGCACTTTTTTTCAGCATCATGGTGGATTTATATTTTTGGAAACTAAATCTTTTCTGAATGTTCAATATTTTTGCATATTTCCCATTCATTTCTTCAGGTGGTCATTTTTGACCAAAGACCATTTTTGACAACCATTGAGCATGCTTGAATCATGGCCATTGTATGTTCACATAACACTTGCCAATCAAATCAAGGAGATTTAGACTTGATTCTTGATATTTAGTTGATTTTAGGTTGGACATTGACGTCAGCCCTGACTTCAACCCGATTTTTATTTTCATTTTACTAAGTCCAACGTCCCCATGACGTTGGGGAATGTAGGGGTACAACATCAATATGACTATATGTCGACGTCCTGTGCCTGCAGGGATGAGACACAATATTTGCAGTACTGTTACCTGACTTTACAGATCATTTCTGTAGTCTCTGTATATCTGTAGCATATGTCTCCAACTCAATTCCTGGAGGGCCGCAGCTCTGCACAGTTTTGCTCTAACCCTAATCAAACATAGCTAATCTAGTAGCGTCCCGTAGTCTTGAACATCTTGATCAGTTGAATCAGCTTTGTTTGATTAGGGTTGGAGCTAAACTGTGCAGAGCTGTGGCCCTTCAGGAATCGAGTTAGAGACCCATGTATGAGCAGTGCTTCTCAATCCAAGGCCCCAGGCTGACCACCACTGATGACAATATAAAATTCTCCTTTATTTTTTGCTCTTTTTGATGTACTGTGGTATTTTTCCTGCCACCCCTCACTGTAATTGGACAGCTGGACAATGATGAGCACTTTACCCAGAGTCAAATTTTTGAGACTCTACAGAATCTCTAACTCTGTGTGTATTTGTCTTTTGCTCAATGTTTGTTACAGCAGTAGCCTTTAGTCATGGAGCAGATCTGGTCCACCAAAGGAAGTTCATCGAAACTTCACATTTTTAATAAATGTCATAGAACCAACTGCCTGAAAAGATTACAATGAATATCTGTTTCTATGCAGGAAATTCGCGGAAATAGAGGCAGCGAACCATCAGCTGGCTTCTGCTTTATTTTCTATTGAAAACCCCCCAAGTCATTTGACATCCAGACCATCTCACATTGCAACACAAGTCACAGACCAATCGCCCAAACCATCAAAAAGAGGTAAAATGTCTTACTTTTAAGTTTCAGAACTGGTTTGTTCTGGTCTGATACAAGTTTTATGACTCCTTGTTCTGTTTCCTTCAGCAACTGAAACATTCACGAATGCTGACAAAGCTGAAGGGCCTCCTGATCAACGAAAGGATGCGTGTGACCTCTGGACATTGGACAGTCTAATGGAGACCCGTGTGGTTGATAAATGTTTCTCCCAGTACAAGTCCTTTAACAATAGCTTTGAGAACACTTTGAAAAACCACACTGGAAGCTTAATAGAGAAAGACAACGACTTTGAAGAGCAGACAGAATCTACTGATTTAACAAGCTTAGATGACAGCGTGTCCTCCTGGATTGAAAGTATTGAAAGAACAAGAGTGTATTCAAAACCATGTCTCTCCAAATACTCTGACGTGAAGCTGCTCCCCACAGGGGTTGAAGTTCCTGACCTGTGCCCTCCTTCTCCAGTGATTTCTCTGTTGTCTTTGGACTCATGCGATTTGGAAGTTCAGATGCTCATAGACGCCGAACACGATGTTCAAACCCAAGAGGGAACCATTGTAGGGAATCTACAAATGGATATTATGGAAGAGCTCGACTTACTGGTTAGTTCAAACCATCATGAAGCTCTGCAGATCAACAATGGTAATCCTAAATATAAAATTGCTGAGTGGTTGGCTGACAATGAAGAAGATTTAGAGGAGACTAGCTTAATACCAAATCCTCTGGATTCAGGATATGACCTTGAGAACCCAACAGGTTCTGGCAGTGAAACCAACAACTTCACAGCCAGTTTGGGCCAGGAATTTGATGCTGATAGACTATGCAATGAAGAGCCAAAAGGACATGGTTTCCATCACAATCAAATGATCTACTCCATGAACCTTAATAACACTCTAGACAGCCATTTGGGTTGTGTTGAAACATGCTTAAAGATGAATGAAAAGGATGATAGCTACTCGATTACAGATTTGTCCATCATGGATGATATTGTTTCAAACCCCCACGTGTTCTCAACACTTGAGAATCAGCTGGGCTCTCAATCGAAAAGGATTCTTAGTGAAAACTGGGAACAACAGCCTCAAGAGGGCACATATAAGAACTATTCAAGACCAGAAAAAGATCTGTATATTTTAATTCAAGATGATGATGATGTCAGAGATCAAAATGTGGCACAGAATCAGAGTGGATTAAGTGTCCAGTGTCCCACAGTCTGTTCCCCTGAAGGCTTTTGTTATCATAAAGAAGAGACGTGTTTTTACTCAAAATTCGAAAACTTTGAGGGGGTGGCTAGATCTTTCCCTGCTACGTCCAATAAGATCCAGCCCACTCCAATTCTGACTCCGCCTCTAGATGATGACTGGTTGTTCAATGACATTGTGGCAGAAGAAGTAAATATGAGTAAAACATTTGGAAATTACTGATCATCATTCATGAATTTTGATGTATGTATGTTTGATTATTAAAATGATCATTTCTGTGAAATGTTCTTGTCCGTGTTGTAAAATGAATAATCACAAATAATGAAGTCATGTAAAGAGTGTATGCGTACTGTAACATATGCATTTGAGTGCTATTAAAAAAAGTCTGTTATTATTGTGTTATCAAATGTACAAATGTGAATGTATTAATTTACATTTTAAATCGGCAAATAAAAGACAAATAGTGCAACTGCCCAATGCAATTTCAAAGTTTCTTAGAACTATTTTAGGCATTTAATGTTGTACATACATTTTGTTATAATCAAGCAAGCTTTAAGTGGTATAAAATGCAAAATATCTATTAAATTTGATTTGAAGTGTTTTTTAGTTTATTTTTTTGTTCTTAAATGTAGAATACACTCAGAAATAAAGGCATGAGAGCTGTCACTGGGCTGATACCTTTTCAAAAGGTATACATTTGTAACTAAAGGGTTCTTATTAAAGGTGTTGTATGTAAGTTTTTGACTCTTCTAAAGCATAAAAATACCATAATATGCAACCCAGGCTCATTCTGAAAATGTAGCCCCGGGGACATTTCTGGAGACTTTGAATTATGTAGACGGAGGTACTTTTGGCTGTCTTTTATTTTTAAGTGAACGCTACGTGGTGGTGTGACGCCGCTTCTGTTCACGCTTACCGACTGACTGCTTACCTTCTATATGGCTTTTGTAAATTGTTGGTTTGGTTTAGGGAAGCAAGCGGGTGGGCGGATCAATCAGTAAAACCGGTTGGGTTTAGGGAAGGTGGGTCAGCCGATTGGCCAGTCGCCCAGTCAATCAATCATTCAGTCAGTCAGACAGACACATGGTCGTTCGACAGCGGCCTCTGGTGGGTTTACGCGAGAACAGCGCGGACGCGAACGGCACTCGGCGAGAGACATTTGAGATGTGAAAAAGCACACACAGCAACCTCTCGCGGACTCGCGAAAACAAAAATTGCAAAAATACGTAGCTCCCGGAATTTTTCGGAATTGTCTGCGGGACTACGTTTAGAGAATGAGCCTGTGTTGATAATGTTTGCAGATATTTAAGAAACATGCCAAATGAACATTCTTGTTTAAATAAAAAAGTCCCCCGGGTTACCTTGGTGGAACCGGCTTACCGGGTTACATTTTGAACCCGGAAGCAAATAATATAAATATTATGAACATAAACATTAGGTGAGTAGGTTATGTTGCAACCGTGTGTCTTAAACAACACACTTCATGATTTGCAGTAATAAGCAATTGGGCTATTTGCAGGGCTTGACATTAAAAGACATCCCAAGTCTCCCAAGTCTCCATCGGGCACAACTCAACCCCACGGCTCTTAAGGTACGTCGCACGCAACTCACCCCTACCACTCTTCAGGTACGTTGTGCGCAACTCACTCCCACCGCTCTTCAGGTACATCAAACGCCCCCACCGCTCTATAGGTACGTCACGCGCAACTCACTCCTACCGCTCTTCAGGTACATCACACGCACATGGCCCAAGCGCTCTTCAGATACGTCGTGTGGCACTGCGAAAAGCGGCGGGATTAAACAAGATTATTAGATGCTTAAAAAAGCGAGCGATTGCTCCATGTTTTAAATTTCTGTCCAGAGATGTCATGTTTTGATCCTCGATTGGTGTCAAACAGTCAAGTAATACATGACCCTGCGTTTCTGGTCTGACACATTCACGTGCATATGAATGGAAGTCTATGGGAGGAAAAGCCCAGTGTGACCGCAGCTTTAAGCTGCGATCACACTAGAGTTTGTGTGTGTGAAATTCTGTCGTGGGGTGCTGTGAAAAGGGATGGGATTAAACAAGCTTATTAGACATTTTTAAAAGCGAGCGATTGCTCTATGTTTTAAATTTCTGTCCAGAGAGGTCATGTTTTGATCCTCGATTGGTCGCAGTCAAGTGACCGGAAACGCAGGGTCATGCGTCAAATTTCGCAGGTTGTTGCAGTGCAAAGTTCAAGCTAGGTGAACTCCAACCTGTGAAATCGCATCACTTGACTGTGTGAGACCAATCGAGGATCAAAACATGACCTCTTTGGACAGAAATTTAAAACATGGTGCAATCGCTCCCTTTATTTAATGTCTAATAATCTTGTTTAATCCCGCCCCTTTTCGCAGCTCCGCACAACAAAATTTCGCACACACAAACTCTAGTGTGACCGCAGCTTTAAGGTGATCTCCAAAGTGGCTAGTGGGAGTGTCTGTCTAACCTGCCACAGCTGACATCTACCCTGGCTGTTTGCACCAGACAAAACATGCCATTTAAATACAGCCATTCAGT